>NC_070621.1:404456-434456 GCF_027172205.1 Podarcis raffonei
CCCCCCTCGATTTTATCACTATTATTATTAATTCTAACTAATCATCCAGTATTATTATTAAACCTTGATTATTATTAGTCAATGGTCTAGTAGTTAATTAATTAATGGTCTAGTAGTTAATTAATAATAATTAATCCCTTTCCCCCAATTCCCTCCTTTATTAATGATTCTTATTAATGATTCCACTCCTTAATCATTCATTATTATTATTTAGTATTATTATTAACTTTAAATTCCTTTTTCCCCCTTCCCCCCTCAATTCCCTCCTTTTATTATTATTAATTATAATTATTATTATTAACCTTCAATTCCTTTTTCCCCCTTCCACCCCTCAATTCCCTTTTATTATTAATTATAATTAATTATTATTATTAACCTTCAATTCCTCTTTCCCCCTTCCCCCCTCAATTCCCTCCTTTTATTATTATTAATTATAATTAATTATTATTAACCTTCAATTCCTTTTTCCCCCTTCCCCCCCTCAATTCCCTTTTATTATTAATTATAATTATTATTATTAACCTTCAATTCCTTTTTCCCCCTTCCCCCAATTCCCTCCTTTTATTAATTATTATTAATTATTATTATTAACCTTCAATTCCTTTCCCCCCCCCTTCCCCCTCAATTCCCTCCTTTTATTAATTATTATTAATTATAATTAATTATTATTATTAACCTTCAATTCCTTTTTTCCCCTTCCCCCTGCTCAATTCCCTCATGTTTATCAACTATTATTAATTATTATTAATTATTATTCTTATTCTTCAACCTTGGCGCCGATGATTATTCTTATTCTTATTAATTAGTTAGTTAGAATAATGAACGAATGATGATGATGAACCTTGAATTCTTATTAATAAACCTTGATTATTAATTGTGATTATTCAATGGTCTAATAATTAATTAATTAGAATAAGTAATGAATGATTATCTTTAACCTCAAATTCTTTTTTTCCCCTTTCCCCCCTCGATTTTATTATTATTATTAATTCTAACTAATCATCCATTATTATTATTATTATTATTATTAAACCTTGATTATTAATTGTGATTATTCAATGGTTTAATAATTAATTAATTAGAATAAGTAATGAATGATTATCTTTAACCTCAAATTCTTTTTTCCCCCTTTCCCCCCTCGATTTTATTATTATTATTAATTCTAACTAATCATCCATTATTATTATTATTAAACCTCAATTATTAATTGTGATTATTCAATGGTCTAATAATTAATAGAATAATGGATGATGATGAACCTTGAATTCTTTTTCTTCCCTTCCCCCCTCCTTTTTTTATTCATGAGGATGATGATTAATTGTTCCAATAATAATTATTAATTATTATTATTATCATGTATTATCAATTATTAGTTATTAATTATTACCTATTATTAATTATCAATTATTTATTATTATCAATTATTATTAATTTTTAAATATTATTATCAGTTATTATCAAATATCATTAATTTTTAAATATTATTATCAATTGTTATTTATTATCAATTATTAACTATTATTAACAATTATTAATTATTATCAATTATTATTTATTACCAATTATTAACTATTATTGTTATCAATTATTATCAATTATCATTAATTTTTAAATATTATTATCAATTGTTATTTATTATCAATTATTAACTATTAATAATTATCAATTATCAATTATTATTTATCAATTATTAACTATTAATAATTATCAATTATTATCAATTATCATTATTTTAAATATTATCAATTGTTATTTATTATGAATTATTAACTATTAATAATTATCAATTATTATTTATTACCAATCATTAACTATTATTATTGATTATTATCAATTATCATTAATTATCAATTATTATTATCAATTATCATCAATTAATTATTATCAATTATCATTATCGATTATTATTATCAATTATTATTTATTATCCATTATCAACTATTATTATTTATTATCAATTATTAACTATTATTAATTATTATTTATTATCAATTATTAACTATTATTAATTATTATTTATTATCCATTATTTACTATTATTAATTATTATCAATTATTAACTATTATTAATTATTTATTATCAATTATCATTAATTATCAATTATTATTATCAATTATTAATTATTATCAATTAATTATTATTAATTAATTATTAATTATTAATTAATTATTAATTAATGATCCCTGAGGGCTCTTCCACCTTGGCGCCGATTTGGTTGCCGCACTGGCCGGCTTGCAAGTGGACAATTTCCCTCATGGTTATTTTCGGTTTATTCTCGCTGATTTCCTCGCTTAGTTTGCGCGGCTTCTCGTCCGGTCGAGGCGCGGGAGAGACTGGCGGCGTCCCGGCAACGGGCGCCGCCTTTTATACCCTGCCCAACTCGGGCGCTGATTGGCTAACGGCCGCGGCGCGCGGGAGCCGATTGGTCGAACGGAATAACCCCCGCCCGCCTCCTTTGTTCATTGTCGGCGGCCGATTGGGCCGCTTCCCTGTCCGTCACGCCTCCTCGGCCGAAGAGCGGTTCCCATTGGTCCGTTCCGCGCCTCAATAAGGCGCCGTTTCCCAGTTTCCCCGCCTCATTGGTCGACGCTCCTTTCCCTCAGCGCAGGCGGCGCCGCTCATTGGTCGACGCTCTTTTCCCTCAGCTAGCCGGCCGTTGCGGCGCGCGGATTGGCTAACGGCCGCGGCGCGCGAGAGGCGATTGGTCGAGCCGAACAACCCTCGCCCCGCCTCCTTTGTTCATTGTCGGCGGCCGATTGGGCCGCTCCCCTGTCCGTCACGCCTCCTCGCCCGATGGGCGCTTCCCATTGGTCCGTTCCGCGCCTCAATGGAGCGCCGTTTCCCCGTTTCCCCGCCTCATTGGTCGACGCTCTTTTCCCTCAGCGAGGCGACCGTTGCTGGGCCTAGCCGGCTCCTGATTGGAGCGTCCTTCCCTCAGCTCGACGCCTATTGGCCGGCCGTTGCGGCGCGCGGGCGCGGATTGGCCGAGCCGCACAACCCTCGCCCCGCCTCCTTTGTTCATTGTCGGCTGCCGATTGGGCCGCTTCCCTGTCCGTCACGCCTCCTCGCCCGACGGGCGCTTCCCATTGGTCCGTTCCGCGCCCGCCCACCTCATTAGGCCTCAATGGAGCGCCGTTTCCCCGCCTCATTGTTCGAAGCTCGACGCCTATTGGTCCGTCTCCTTATCCATCCTCCACCGGGCGCTTCCCATTGGGCCCTTCCCAGCCCGCCCACCATCGCCATTCGACGAGACCGGCGCCTTGCGTTTCGGAGCGCCGCACTCTCCCCATTGGTCCGCCGGAGCTTTAGCCCCGCCCCTCCACGCCAACCAGCCAATGGCCGCTCGGAAGGGCCGGAAAGGAGGCCTCTGATTGGTTGCTTTGCGCGGGACCTTAACCCTACACTTTTTCCCTCCAAATGCGTCGTGACGTCGCAAGCACGTCCTTAGCAACGCGTCGGTTGCCTAGCAACCGGCGCGCCAAACGACGCCTGAGCGTCCTTACGTCCTTGGCAACGCGTCGGTTGCCTAGCAACAAGGCGCGGCCTAGTCTTTTTCCCCTTATAAATGAAGCCTGAGCTAAATTAGTGGCGATTTTAAAGCAGAAAGAAATGAAATAAAAGCCTTAAAGGGAGAAAAAAGAGGCCTTTTCTGACGTCACAGGTCGCCATAGCAACGGCTGCCTAGCAACCAGACTGCGGCCTACCCTTTTTCCCTCAGAAAACGAAGCCTGAGCTCCATTAATGGTCCGTTTTCAAGCAGAAATACATGAAATAAACCATTAAAAATAAAAATATCCTAGAAAAATAGAAAATAGAATCAATCAATCAAATCAATCAATCAAATAGGCCTCGGTTTCCATAGCAACCAGGTGCGGCCTGCGCTTTTTCCCTCCCAAAACGAAGCCTGAGCTCAATTAATGCTCCGTTTTCAAGCAGAAATACATGAAATAAACCATTAAAAATAAAAATATCCTAGAAAAATAGAAAATAGAATCAATCAATCAAATCAATCAATCAAATAGGCCTCGGTTTCCATAGCAACCAGGTGCGGCCTACGCTTTTTCCCTCCCAAAGCGAAGCCTGAGCTCAATTAATGGTCCGTTTTAAAGCAGAAATACATGAAATAAATCATTAAAAGTAAAAATATCCTAGAAAAATAGAAAATAGAATCAATCAATCAATCCATCAATCAAATCAATCAATCAAATAGGCCTCGGTTTCCATAGCAACCAGGTGCGGCCTACGCTTTTTCCCTCCGAAAACGAAGCCTGAGCTCCATTAATGGTCCGTTTTAAAGCAGAGATAAATGAAATAAACCATTAAAATTGATCAATTAGTGGCCTATTTATTAATCTAATTAATTAATTAATTAATAAAATAGGCCTCGGTTTCCCTAGCAACCAGGTGCGGCCTATGCTTTCCCCCCTCAAAAACGAAGCCTGAGCTAAATTAGTGGTCCATTAAAAGCAGAAATAAATGAAATAGCATTAAAAATGGAAATAAAGTCGATAAATTAGCAGCATAAATCAATCAATCAATCAATCAATCACTAATTTATCTCTTTTATTTCTATTTCTAACGCTTTGTTTCCTTGATTTCCGCTTTAAAACGGACCATTAATGGAGCTCAGGCTTCGTTTTCCGAGGGAAAAAGCGTAGGCCGCACCTGGTTGCTACGGAAACCGAGGCCTTTTTTATTGATTGATGGATTCGATTGATTGACAGGCCACTCATTTATCAACTTTATTTCCATTTTTAAGGCTTTCTTTCATTCATTTAGGCCACCAATTGATCTCAGGCTTTGTTTTGGAGGGGGAAAGCCTAGGCCGCACCTGGTTGCCATGGAAACTGAGGCCTATTTTGTTAATTAATCAATTAATTGAATATCTCCAGCAGATATTGCGAATATTGATGGCTAATATTGGCTAATATTGATTGCTAATATTGCTAATATCCCAAGCAGAGATGGCTAATATGGATTGCTAATAAATATTTGATTGATTCATAGGTTTATTTGATTGATTGATTGATTGATTGATTGAATAATTGGCTAATAATTTATCTCAATTTTATTCCTTTAATGGTTTGTTTCATTTATTTTAACTTAATTGAGCTCAGGCTTCGCTTTGTGTGGGAAAAGGTGTAGGCCGCACCTGGTTGCTATGGAAACCCAAACCTATTTTATTGATTGATTGATGTGATTAATTGATTGATTAATTCATGCTTTAAACAGGCCACTAATTTATCTCTTTTATTTCTAATACTTTCTTTCATTTATTTCTGCTTTAAAACGGACCATTAATTGAGCTCAGGCTTCACTTTGTGTGGGAAAAAGCGTAGGCCGCTCCTGGTTGCTAGGGAAACGGAGGCGTCGCCAAGGCCTTATTAATGAACTAATTGGATTAATTGATTTATACTTTAAACAGGCCACTAATTTATCGACTTTATTTCCATTTTTAACGCTTTATTTCATTAATTTAGGCTTTCAATAGGCCACCAATTGAGCTCAGGCTTCGCTTTCTGAGGGAAAAAGCGTAGGCCGCTCCTGGTTGCTAGGGAAACGGAGGCGTCGCCAAGGCCTTATTAATGAACTAATTGGATTAATTGATTTATACTTTCAACAGGCCACTAATTTACCGACTTTATTTCCATTTTTAAGGCTTTCCTTCATTAATTTAGGCCACAAATTGAGCTCAGGCTTCGCTTTGGGCGGGAAAAAGCCTAGGCCGCACCTGGTTGCTATGGAAACCGAGGCCTATTTGATTGATTGATTGATTGATTGATGCCACTAATTTATCTCTTTTATTTCTATTTTTCAGGCTTTATTTCATTGATATTTGCTTTCAAATGGACCATTAATTGAGCTCAGGCTTCGCTTTGTGCGGGGAAAAGCCTAGGCCACACCTGGTTGCTATGGAAACCGAAGCCTATTTTATTGATCGATTGATTGATGTGATTAATTGATTGATTAATTTATGCTTTAAACAGGCCACTAATTTATCTATTTTATTTCTAATACTTTCTTTCATTTATTTCTGCTTTAAAACGGACCATTAATTGAGCTCAGGCTTCGTTTTGGGAGGGAAAAAGCGTAGGCCGCTCCTGGTTGCTAGGGAAACGGAGGCGTCGCCAAGGCCTTATTAATTAACTAATTGGATTAATTGATTTATACTTTAAACAGGCCACTAATTTACCTACTTTATTTCCATTTTTAAGGCTTTCCTTCATTAATTTAGGCCACAAATGGAGCTCAGGCTTCGCTTTCTGAGGGAAAAAGCCTAGGCCGCACCTGGTTGCTATGGAAACCGAGGCCTATTTTATTGATTGATTGATTGATTGATTGATGCCACTAATTTATCTCTTTTATTTCTATTTTTCAGGCTTTATTTCATTTATATTTGCTTTCAAACGGACCATTAATTGAGCTCAGGCTTCGCTTTGTGCAGGAAAAAGTCTAGGCCGCACCTGGTTGCCATGGAAATCGAGGCCTATTTGATTGATTGATTGATTGATTGATGCCACTAATTTATCTCTTTTATTTCTATTTTTCAGGCTTTATTTCATTTCTATTTGCTTTAAAACGGACCATTAATTGAGCTCAGGCTTCGCTTTTGGCGGGAAAAAGCCTAGGCCGCACCTGGTTGCTATGGAAACTGATTGATTGATTGATTGATTTGATGGATCAAATCAAAGAGATAAATGAGTGGCATCCATCAATCAATCAATCAATCAATCGGCCTAGAAATAAATGAGAAAAAAATCTAGAAATCTCCAAATATTTGAATTTATTTCCTGTTATTATTGCTATTGATTGAATTTATATATATATATTTATTGCAATAAAAGAGATAAATGAGTGGCATCCATCAATCAATCAATCAATCAATCGGCCTAGAAATAAATGAGAAAAAAATCTGGAAATCTCCAAATATTTGAATTTATTTCCTGCTATTATTGCTATTGATTGAATTTATATATATATATTTATTGCAATAAAAGAGATAAATGAGTGGCATCCATCAATCAATCAATCAATCAATAGGCCTAGAAATAAATGAGGAAAAAATCTGGAAATCTCAAAATATTGGAATTTATTTCCTGCTATTATTGCTATTGATTGAATTTATATATATATATTTATTGCATTTATCTATTGAATTTATCTTTATTGAGTTTGAACTTCTATACTATGTGAATGATATATTATTATTTTTCTATTATTTTTCTATATTATTATATATTATTATATTATTATTATATATTATTATTATTATATTATTATTAATTATTATTAATTATTATTATTTTATTATTGTTGTTGTTATTATTATTATTATTATATATTATTATATTATTTTTCTATTATATATTATTATTACCCTATTGTATGTGAATTGATGCACGATTTGAACTTATAGATTATTATTGTTCTATATTATTATTGTTCTATATATTATTATTATATATTCTTATTTTTCGGTCTTGAATTTAATAAACTATTTTAGGTGAATTGATGCACGATTTGAACTTATAGATTATTATTGTTCTATATTATTATTGTTCTATATATTATTATTATATATTCTTATTTTTCTGTCTTGAATTTAATCAACTATTTTAGGTGAATTGATACGCGATTTGAACTTATAGATTATTATTGCTCTATATTATGATTGTTCTATATATTATTATTATTATATATTCTTATTTTTCTTTAATTTAATATGAATTGATACACAATTTGAATTTATATATGATTATTGTTCTATATGATTATTGTTCTGTCTTGAATTTCTATACTATTGCATATGAATTTATAAACTATTTGATTTTATGTATGTTTGTTGCTATGGCATTTATAGACTACTGGAATTTCTCTATTATTATTATTATTTATTGAATTTTTATATTATTTGAATTTTTATATTCTTATTAGGTGTCAAATTTATATACGACTGCATATGAATTCATATCCTATTTGAATTCATGTATTACTATTGCTATTTATTGAATTTCTATATTTGCATTTCTATACTCTTGGCATTTCTATATTATTATTATTATTATTATTATTATTATTATTATTATTATCACTATTATTATTATTATTATTATTAATCAAGACACGGGACAAAAATAAGTGCCAAAAATGAAGCTTTATTTGCAGCGCCGAAAAATAGTAGCTCCGCCTCCTCATTCCACTTCTTCGTAAATGTGATTTTCCCGTCTGCAAAATGGGCGCAAGGGGAACCTGTCAATCATTCAGGGGGTGGGACTAGATGACCCTGGACCCGCCTTCCCTGTCAATCATTCAGGGGTTGGGACTAGAGGACCCTGGACCCGCCTTCCCTGTCAATCATTCAGGGGGTGGGACTAGACCACCTTGGTCCCGCCTTCCCTGTCAATCATTCCTTCCCTGTCAATAATTCCTTCCCTGTCAATCATTCCGGACCCGCCTTGCCTGTCAATCATTCAGCGGACCCTGGACCCGCCTTCCCTGTCAATCATTCCCCCCCTGTCAATCATTCCTTTCCTGTCAATCATTCAGCGGACCCTGGACCCGCCTTCCCTGTCAATCGTTCCCTCCCTGTCAATCGTTCCCTCCCTGTCAATCATTCAGCGGACCCTGGACCCGCCTTCCCTGTCAATCATTCCCTTCCTGTCAATCATTCCCTTCCTGTCAATCATTCCGTGATCCAGTGGGTGGGACTAGATGACCCTGGACCCGCCTTCCCTGTCAATCATTCAGGGGATGGGACTAGAGGACCCTGGACCCGCCTTCCCTGTCAATCATTCAGGGGGTGGGACTAGAGGACCCTGGACCCGCCTTCCCTGTCAATCATTCAGGAGGTGGGACTAGAGGACCCTGGACCCGCCTTCCCTGTCAATCATTCAGGGGGTGGGACTAGATGACCCTGGACCCGCCTTCCCTGTCAATCATTCAGGGGGTGGGACTAGATGACCCTGGACCCGCCTTCCCTGTCAATCATTCAGGGGGTGGGACTAGATGACCCTGGATCCGCCTTCCCTGTCAATCATTCAGGGGGTGGGACTAGATGACCCTGGACCCGCCTTCCCTGTCAATCATTCAGGGGGTGGGACTAGAGGATCCTGGACCCGCCTTCCCTGTCAATCATTCAGGGGGTGGGACTAGATGACCCTGGATCCGCCTTCCCTGTCAATCATTCAGGGGGTGGGACTAGATGACCCTGGACCCGCCTTCCCTGTCAATCATTCAGGGGGTGGGACTAGAGGATCCTGGACCCGCCTTCCCTGTCAATCATTCAGGGGGTGGGACTAGAGGATCCTGGCCCTGCCTTCCCTGTCAATCATTCAGGGGGTGGGACTAGAGGACCATGGCTCCTCCTTCCCTGTCAATCATTCCTTCACTGTCAATCATTCCGGACCCGCCTTGCCTGTCAATCATTCAGCGGACCCTGGACCCTCCTTCCCTGTCAATCATTCCCTCCCTGTCAATCATTCCTTTCCTGTCAATCATTCCGGGATCCAGTGGGTGGGACTAGAGGACCCTGGACCCGCCTTCCCTGTCAATCATTCAGGGGGTGGAACTAGAGGACCCTGGACCCGCCTTCCCTGTCAATCATTCAGGGGGTGGGACTAGAGGACCCTGGACCCGCCTTCCCTGTCAATCATTCAGGGGGTGGGACTAGAGAACCCTGGACCCGCCTTCCCTGTCAATCATTCAGGGGGTGGGACTAGATGACCCTGGACCCGCCTTCCCTGTCAATCATTCAGTGGGTGGGACTAGAGGACCCTGGACCCGCCTTCCCTGTCAATCATTCAGGGGGTGGTACTAGAGGACCCTGGACCCGCCTTCCCTGTCAATCATTCAGGGGGTGGGACTAGAGGACCCTGGCTCCGCCTTCCCTGTCAATCATTCAGGGGGTGGGACTAGAGGACCCTGGACCCGCCTTCCCTGTCAATCATTCAGGGGGTGGGACTAGAGGACCCTGGACCCGCCTTCCCTGTCAATAATTCAGGGGGTGGGACTAGAGGACCCTGGACCCGCCTTCCCTGTCAATCATTCAGGGGGTGGGACTAGAGGACCCTGGAACCGCCTTCCCTGTCAATCATTCAGGGGGTGGGACTAGAGGACCCTCCTCCGCCTTCCCTGTCAATCATTCCCTCCCTGTCAATCATTCCTTTCCTGTCAATCATTCCGGGATCCAGTGGGTGGGACTAGAGGACCCTGGACCCGCCTTCCCTGTCAATCATTCAGGGGGTGGGACTAGAGGACCCTGGACCCGCCTTCCCTGTCAATCATTCAGGGGGTGGGACTAGAGGACCCTGGACCCGCCTTCCCTGTCAATCATTCAGGGGGTGGGACTAGAGGACCCTGGAACCGCCTTCCCTGTCAATCATTCAGGGGGTGGGACTAGAGGACCCTCCTCCGCCTTCCCTGTCAATCATTCCCTCCCTGTCAATCATTCCTTTCCTGTCAATCATTCCGGGATCCAGTGGGTGGGACTAGAGGACCCTGGCTCCGCCTTCCCTGTCAATCAATCCTTCCCTGTCCATCATTCCTTCCCTGTCAATCAATCAGCGGACACTGGCTCCGCCTTCCCTGTCAATCATCCAGCGGACACTGGCTCCGCCTTCCCTGTCCATCATTCCTTCCCTGTCAATCATTCTGGAACTAAATGACCCTGGCCCCGCCTTCCCTGTCAATCATTCCTTCCCTGTCAATCATTCAGTGGACCCTGGCTCCGCCTCCCCTGTCAATCATTCCTTCCCTGTCAATCGTTCCTTCCCTGTCAATCAATCCGGGATTTGACCCGCCTTCCCTGCCAATCATTCAGGGGGTGGGACTAAAGGAACCTGGCTCCGCCTTCTCTGTCAATCATTCCTTCCCTGTCAATCATTCAGTGGACCCTGGCTCCGCCTTCCCTGCCAATCATTCAGGGGGTGGGACTAGATGACCCTGTCAATCACTTACCCGGAAAGCGGCGTCTCGGCGATCGGAGAAGCTTCGCCTCTAAGGAAGGAAGGAAGGAAGGGAAGAGAGAGAGAAGGAAGGAAGAGAGGGAAGGAAGGAAGGAAGGAAGGAGGAAGGATGGAAGGAAGGAAGGAAGGAAGGATGGATGGAGGAAGGAGGGAAGGATGGATGGAGGAAGGAGGGAAGGAAGGAAGGAAGAAGAAAGGAAGGAAGGAAGGAAGGAAGGAAGGAAGGAAGAAGAAAGGAAGAAAGAAAAAGGGAGGGAGGGAAAGAGAAGGAAGGAAGGAAGGAAGGAAGGAAGGAAGGAAGGAAGGAGGAAAGGAAGGAAGGGAAGATGGAGAGACGGAGGGAGAGAGGGAAGGAAGGAAGGAAGGGAAGAGAGAGAGAAGGAAGGAAGAGAGGGAAGGAAGAGAAAGAAAGAAAGAAAGAAAGAAAGAAAGAAAGAAAGAGGGAGGGAAAGAGAAGGAAGGAAGGAAAGGAGGGAGAAGGAAAGGAGGAAGGAATGAAGCAAAGAAGGAAGGAAGGAGGGAAGGGAAGAAGGGAGGAAGGGAAGAAGGAAAGATGGAGGGAGGAAGGAAGGAAGGGGGGAAGACGGGGAAGGAAGGAAAGAAGGAGTGATGAAGGAGGGAAGGAGGGAAGGAAGAAGAAAGAAGGAAGGAAGGAAGGAGGGAGGGAGGGAGAAAAGAAGGGGGAAAGAGGAAGAAGGAAGGAAAGAATAAGGGAATTAATTAAGGAAAGCAAGAAAGAATTAAGGAAGGAGGAAAGGAAGGAAGGAAGGAGGGAAGGAAGGAAGGAAGGAAAGAGGAAGGAAAGGAAGGAGAGAGAGAGAGAGATGGAAGAAAGGATGGGAGGAAGGAAGGGAAGGAGGAAAGAAAGAAAGGAAGGAATTAAGGAAGGACCTCCTCCCTACCAAGATCCCCCGGGGTCATCCATCCCACCCCTCTCCCCCTCCGCCCAATCCCCTTCCTCCCGCCCTTCCGGGGGCGGGACTTCCAGGGGCGGGACTTCCCCAACCCCGCCCCCACGTACGATTTCTCCGGCTTGGTCCCTTCCGGGCTTCCGTAGATCTCCTCCTCGTTTTTGCCCGGCGACAAGATTTGGGCGCCGGCGGCGGAATATATTTTGGGCGGAACGGGGCTGGAAGGGGAAAATTATTATTATTATTATTATTAATTAATTATTATTAATTAATTATTATTATTAATAATAATAATAATAATAGCAAGTAATATTATTATTATTATTATTATTATCATCATCATCATCATAATCACTGTATCATATTATTACTTGCTATAATAATAATAATAATAATAATAATAATAATAATAATAATATAATAATAATAATAATAATAATAATAATAAATAGAATAATAGTGATAAAAACTGTAGAAAATGCAATGTAGAAAAATAATAGTAAGTCAAAAAATATAGCAATAATAATAATAATAATAATAATAATAGGAAGTAATAATAGAATACAGTGATGATGATGATGATAATAATAATAATAATAATAAATAGAATAACAGTGATAAAAACTGTAATTTATATTCATTAAAAATGCAATGTAGAAAAATAATAGTAAGTCAAAAAAATATAATAATAATAATAATAATAATAATAATAGGAAGTAATAATATAATACAGTGATGATGATGATGATGATGATGATGATGATAATAATAATAATAATAATAATAATAATAATAATAATAAATAATAATAATAATAAATAGAATAATAGTGATAAAAACTGTAATTTATAGTCATTAATGCAATGTAGAAAAATAATAGTAAGTCAAAAAATATAGCAATAATAATAATAATAATAATAATAATAGGAAGTAATAATATGATACAGTGACGATGATGATGATAATAATAATAATAATAAATAGAATAATAGTGATAAAAACTGTAATTTATAGTCATTAAAAATGCGATGTAGAAAAATAAGAGTAAGTCAAAAAAATTAGCAATAATAATACTAATAATAATAATAACAAATATTAATATTAATAATTTTAAATTAAATTTATAAATGAAATTATAATGAATATATATATATATATATATATAATACCTGGAAATTCCGCCGGCGCCGGAATACGTCTTGGGCGGAACGGAGCTGGAAGGAGAAAATTAATAATAATAATGATGATGATGATGAAATAATAATATTAATAAATCAGATTATTATAATTATTATTAAATCAAAACAAATGATTCTATTCTATTCTATTCTTATTGAATTATATTTTTATACGATTATAAATCATCATGATTTATGATTCTTATCTACAAATAATATATATATTTAGATATAATATATGAATATATATATAATATCAAAATAAAAAAAATATATATATAAATATAAATATGAATATATATATATATATATATATTATACCTGGAAATTCCGCCGGCGCCGGAATACGGAAGGAGAAAATTAATAATAATAATAATAATAATAATAATAATAATAATGTAATAATAATGTAATAATAATGTTAATAAATCAGATTATTATAATTATTATTAAATCAAAACAAATGATTCTATTCTATTCTATTATTATTAAATTATATTTTTAATACGATTATATATATATATTATACCTGGAAATTCCGCCGGCACCGGAATATGTCTTGGGCGGAACGGGGCTGGAAGGAGAAAATTAATAATAATAATAATAATAATAATAATAATAATAATAATAATAATAATGAAATAAGAATATTAATAAATCAGATTATTATAATTATTATTAAATAAAAACAAATGATTATATTCTAGTCTATTCTTATTAAATTATATTTTTATACGATTATAAATCATCACGATTTATGATTCTTATCTACAAATAATACATATATTTATATATAATATATGAATATATATATATATATATATAATACCTGGAAATTCCGCCAGCGCCGGAATACGTCTTGGGCGGAACGGGGCTGGAAGGAGAAAATTAATATTAATAATAATAATAATAATAATAATAATAATAATAATAATAATAATGAAATAAGAATATTAATAAATCAGATTATTATAATTATTATTAAATCAAAACAAATGATTATATTATATTCTATATTTTTATATTGTTATAAATCATCATGATTTATGATTCTTATCTACAAATAATACATATATATATATATATATTATAATAATATATAGATTATTGCTATTATGTTATATTATATTCTTATTAAATCATATTTTTATATTGTTCTAAATCGTCATGATTTATGATTCTTATCTGCAAATAATATATATATATCATAATCATATATAGATTATTGCTATTATGTTATATTATATTCTTATTAAATCATATTTTTATATTGTTCTAAATCGTCATGATTTATGATTCTTATCTGCAAATAATATATATATATCATAATCATATATAGATTATTGCTATTATGTTATATTATATTCTTATTAAATCGTATTTTTATATTGTTATAAATCATCATGATTTATGATTCTTATCTGCAAATTTTATATATATATATATATATTCTAATCATATATAGATTATTGATAGATCATAAATAAATATTAAAATATTATATATAATATACCTGGAAATCCCGCCGGCGCCGGAATACGTCTTGGGCGGAACGGGGCTGGAAGGAGAAAATTAATAATATTAATAATAATGAAATAAGAATATTAATCAATTAGATTATTATCATTATTATTAAATCAAAACAAGCTATTATTATTATTATTATTAATCGTATTTTTATATTGTTATAAATCATCATGATTTATGATTCTTATATGCAAATAATATATATATATATATTAGAATCATATCTAGATTATTGATAGATCATAAATAAATATTAAAATATTATATATAATATACCTGGAAATCCCGCCGGCGCCGGAATACATCTTGGGCGGAACGGGGCTGGAAGGAGAAAATAATAATAATATTAATGAAATAAGAATATTAATCAATTAGATTATTATAATTATTCTTAAATCAAAACAAGCTATTATTATTATTAATCATATTTTATATTGTTATAAATCATCATGATTTATTATTCTTATATGCAAATAATATATATATATGTGTATATATATATATATATATATAATAATCATATATAGATTATTGATAGATCATAAATAAATATTAAAATATTATATATAATATACCTGGGAATTCCGCCGGCGCCGGAATACGTCTTGGGCGGAACGGGGCTGGAAGGAGAGAATTAATAATAATAATAAATATTAATATAAATGTTATGTATTGAAATCGCTGTGTCGTCTGCTATGTTCGCCCACAATAAATATATATGTGTGTGTATGATAAAAGAGGATGGAAAAAATATATACTAGAAATATAAATACAATAAATAAGATAAAAATATAAATATATATATATATATATATATATATATATATATATAATATAAAAATAAATATAATTAATATAAATATATATGTGTGTGTATGGGAAATATAAATACTATAAATATAAATATGAATATGAATATGAATATAAATATAAATATAAATATAAATATAAATATAAATATAAATATAAATTATATATATTATATATAAATATAAATACTATAAATATAAATATATATAATACTATGAATATAAATTATATATAAAACCAATAAATATAAGTAATATAAATATAAATATAAATATAAATATAAATATAAATAATATAAATATATATGTATGTGTATAATAAAAGAGAATGGGAAATATAAATACTATAAATATAATTATAAATATAAATTATATATATTATATATAAATATAAATACTATAAATATAAATATATATAATACTATAAATATAAATTATCTATCTATCTATCTATCTATCTCTCTCTATATATATATACATATAAAACCAATAAATATAAATAATATAAATATAAATATAAATATAAATATAAATATAAATATAAATATAAATAATATAAATATATATGTATGTGTATAATAAAAGAGAATGGGAAATATAAATACTATAAAGTATAAATATAAATTATATATATTATATATAAATATAAATACTATAAAATATATATAATACTATAAATATAAATTATCTATCTATCTATCTATCTATCTATCTCTCTCTCTCTCTCTCTCTCTCTCTCTATATATATAAAACCAATAAATATAAATAACATAAATATAAATATAGATACAAAACCCCACCTGGAAAAACCCGGCGCCGGGTTGACGGTGATGTATTCGCTTTCCGGAAGGTTCCTGGGGGAAAAGGGGACCCGGGTTTGATTGACAGCTCTCCCGCTTTGATTGACACCCCTTTCCCCGCCCCTTTCTTCGACTGACCTGCTCTCCGTTTCCGCGGCGACGGCGGCCTGGTCGACGCCCATCTTCTGGTGGCTCCTGGGAAACGTAGTACGGGGTGAGCGGAGGGAACCCAGGCGTCCGGGGAAGGGACCCCGGCGTCCGGGGAGGAGGGGCGGGGCTTACCTGGGACCCGGGTGCAACTCGCTGGCGCTCAGGTAGGCCCCGCCTTCCGGGGTGCGGCTGGAAAAGAAATTGACAGATGATTGACAGGTGACCGGGGTTCTGGAGTTGAACCCGGGGTGATGGACAGGTGCGGGGCAGTGATTGACAGGTCTGGTCCCAGGGCGATTGACACCGCGCTCTGGTTCCCGGGGCAAGCGGGGTGGTCTGATCCCGCCCCCTGGATCTCAGAATGATTGACAGGTTATCGAGTGGAAGGACGGGCTATTTGATTGGCAGGTTCTCGATTGGATTGACAGGTTCTCAGTTTGATTGGCAGGTCCTCGATTTGAATGAAAGGATATGGCTTTGATTGACAGGTTATTTGATCTCAGAATGATTGACAGGTTATCAAGTGGAATGGCAGGCTATTTGATTGGCAGGTTATCGATTGGATTGACAGGTTCTCAGTTTGATTGGCAGGTCCTCAATTTGAATGAAAGGATATCGCTTTGATTGACAGGTTATCGATCTGATTGACAGGTTGTCGATTGGAATGACAGGATGATTGGCAGCGAGGGGGCAAGCAGGGTTCAATCCCAGAACGATTGACAGGTTATCGATTGGAGTAACCTAATGATTGACAGGACGGGGCAACCATGGTTATTGAGTTGAACCCGGAATGATTGACAGGTTATTAATTTGAATGACAGAATGATTGACAGGGAGGGGGCAACCGGGGTCGTCTGGCGCCAGGATGATTGACAGGCAACCAGGGTTATCGATTTGAACCCGGAATGATTGACAGGGGCAACCGGGGTCATCTGGCACCAGGATGATTGACAGGCACTACGGTTCCCGGGACAACCAGGCGCCTGGTTCCCAGAATGATTGACAGGTTATCGATTCGAATGATTGACAGGCATAGGGTAACCATGGTTGTCGATTTGAACCCGGGATGATTGACAGGGAAGGGGCAACCGGGGTCGTCTGGATGATTGACAGGGCGCTACGGTTCCCAGGCGCCTGAATCCCTGAATGATTGACAATTGATCGATTTGAATGACAGAATGATTGACAGGGATGGGGCAACCAGGGTTGTCTAGTCCCGCCCCCTGGATCTCAGAATGATTGACAGGTATGGGGCAACCAGGGTTCCATCCCAGAATGATTGACAGGCATAGGGCAACCATGGTTATCGATTGGAATGACAGAATGATTGACAAGGGGTGGTCCCACCCCCTGGATGCCAGAATGATTGACAGAATGATTGACAGGGATGGGGCAACCAGGGTTGTCTAGTCCCGCCCCCTGGATCTCAGAATGATTGACAGGGATGGGGCAACCAGGGTTGTCTAGTCCCGCCCCCTGGATCTCAGAATGATTGACAGGGATGGGGCAACCAGGGTTGTCTAGTCCCGCCCCCTGGATCTCAGAATGATTGACAGGTATGGGGCAACCAGGGTTGTCTAATCCCGCCCCCTGGATCTCAGAATGATTGACAGGGATGGGGCAACCAGGGTTGTCTAGTCCCGCCCCCTGGATCTCAGAATGATTGACTGGTTCTCGATTAGAGTGACAGAATGATTGACAGGTATGGGGCAACCAGGGTTCCATCCCAGAATGATTGACAGGCATAGGGCAACCATGGTTATCGATTGGAATGACAGAATGATTGACAGGGATGGTCCCACCCCCTGATGCCAGAATGATTGACAGGGATGCGGCATCTGGGGTTATCGATTTGAATGACCGAATGATTGACAGGACAGGACTACCATGGTTATTGAGTTGAACCCGGAATGATCGACAGGTTATCAATTCGAATGACAGAATGATTGACAGGGATGGGGCAACCAGGGTTATCAGTTTGAATGACAGAATGATTGACAGGGTTGAGGCAACCATGGTTATTGAACCTGGGATGATTGACAGGTTAGTAATTTGAACGACAGGATGATTGACAGGAATGGGGCAACCAGGGTTACTGAGTTGAACCCAGAATGATTGACAGGTAAGGGGCAACCAGGGTTCTCAAGTCAAATGACAGAATGATTGACAGGTCCCGGATTCGAATTCCAGAATGATTGACAGGGATGGGGCAACCGTGGTTATCCATTTGAATGACAGAATGATTGACAGGACAGGAGTACCATGGTTATTGAGTTGAACCCGGAATGATTGACAGGTTATTAATTTGAATGACAGGATGATTGACAGGGATGGGGCAACCAGGGTTATCAGTTTGAATGACAGAATGATTGACAGGAGTTAGGCAACCATGGTTATTGAACCTGGGATGATTGACAGGTTATTAATTTGAATGACAGAATGATTGACATGGATGGGACAACCAGGGTTTTCATGTCAAATGACAGAATGATTGACAGGTCACAGATTCGAATCCCAGAATGATTGACAGGGATGGGGCAACCATCGTTATCCATTTGAATGACAGAATGATTGACAGGTCCGGGGCACCCAGGGTGATCTGGTCTCCCCCCCCCTGTGAATGATTGACATGTCACGGGTTCGAATCCCAGAATGATTGACAGGTCCCGGATTCGAATCCCGGAATGATTGACAGGTCCCGGATTCGAATCCCGGAATGATTGACAGGGATGGGGCAACCAGGGTTACTGAGTTGAACCCAGAATGATTGACAGGTAAGGGGCAACCAGGGTCATCAAGTCAAATGACAGAATGATTGACAGGTCACGGATTCAAATCCCAGAATGATTGACAGGGATGGGGCAACCAGGGTTACTGAGTTGAACCCAGAATGATTGACAGGTAAGGGGCAACCAGGGTTCTCAAGTCAAATGACAGAATGATTGACAGGTCACGGATTTGAATCCCAGAATGATTGACAGGGATGGGGCAACCATGGTTATCCGTTTGAATGACAGAATGATTGACAGGTCCCGGATTCGAAGGACAGAATGATTGACAGGTCCCGGATTCGAAGGACAGAATGATTGACAGGTCACGGATTCGAATCCCAGAATGATTGACAGGGATGGGGCAACCATGGTTATCCGTTTGAATGACAGAATGATTGACAGGTCCCGGATTCGAAGGACAGAATGATTGACAGGTCCCGGATTCGAATCCCAGAATGATTGACAGGGATGGGGCAACCAGGGTTATCCATTTGAATGACAGAATGATTGACAGGTCCCGGATTCGAAGGACAGAATGACAGGTCATGGATTCGAATCCCAGAATGATTGACAGGTCACAGGTTCGAATCCCAGAATGATTGACAGGTCACGGATTCGAATCCCAGAATGATTGACAGGGATGGGACAACCAGGGTTATCAAGTCAAATGACAGAATGATTGACGGGTCCCGGATTCGAATCCCAGAATGATTGACAGGGATGGGGCAACCATGGTTATCCGTTTGAATGACAGAATGATTGACAGGTCCCGGATTCGAAGGACAGAATGATTGACAGGTCACGGATTCGAATCCCAGAATGATTGACAGGGATGGGGCAACCATGGTTATCCGTTTGAATGACAGAATGATTGACAGGTCCCGGATTCGAAGGACAGAATGATTGACAGGTCCCGGATTCGAATCCCAGAATGATTGACAGGTCACAGATTCGAATCCCAGAATGATTGACAGGGATGGGGCAACCAGGGTGATCCGGTCCCGGGTGCGAGAATGATTGACAGGTACTCACGGACTGGCGGCCATCAGCCTCTCGTACCCGGATGCCGGTTTCGTCGCCAGGTAGACGCGCTCTGGGCGGGGCGGGCTGGAATAATAATAATAATAATAATATAAAATAATAATATACAATAATAATAATAATAATAATAATAATAATAATAATATACAATAATAAAAATAAAATAAAAAAATAAAATAATACTAATACTAATACTAATAATATAAAAATAAAGTAATAGGAATAAGAATAAGAATATAAAAAAGATGATCATGATAAAATAAAATAATAAGAATAAATAATAAGAATATAAGAATAAATAATAATAATAATAATAATAATAATATAATAATAATAATAATATTATAATAATAATAATAATAATAATAGTAAAAATAATAAAAATAAAAGAATAAAATAAAAGAATACTAATACTAATAATATAAAAATAAAATAATAGGAAGGAGAATAAGTTTATAAAAACGATGATAATGATAAAATGAAATAATAAGAATAATAAGAATAATAAGAATATAAAAATAAGATGATAATAATAATAAAAAAATAAAAATAAAATAATAATAATAATAATAATAATAATAATAAATAAGAATATAAGAATAAATAATAATAATATAATAATATAATAATAATAATAATAAATAATAATAATAATAATAATAAAATATAATAAATTAAGAATAATAAGAATATGAAAATAAGATGATAATAATATGAATATAAAAATAAAATAAAATAATAATAATAATAAATAATAATATAAGAATAAAAAATAATAAGAATATAAGAATATAATTATAATATAATAATAATAAAATAAAATAACAACAATAATAAATAATAATATAATAATAAATTAATAATAGTAATAATAGAAAAATAAGATGATAATAATATATAATAATAATAATAATAATAATAATAATAATAATAATATATAATAAATTAAGAAGAATAAGAATATAAAAATAAGGTAATAATAATATAAAAATAAAATAATAATTATAATATAATATAACATAATAATAACAATGGCCCCACCCACTCCTGGTTCCGCCCACTGAAGCCCCGCCCACCCGTCACTCACGGCAGCGGAGGGAGGGGCCTGTTGGCCAATCCGGCGGCGTTGGCGTCCTTCCCCGACTTCCTGGAAGGGAGAGGCGGGGTTAAAACCAGAGAGCTGGGACGTCCTAGAGCTTCCTGGCCAGGCAGGAAGTGGGGTCTCCACTTCCTGTTTCTCTCTCTCTCTCTCTCTCACTCTGATTATTATTATTATTATTATTATTAGCAATCGACTTCCTGGAAGGGAGAGGCGGGGTTAAAATCAGAGAGCTGGCACGTCCTAGAGAGGCCACTTCCTGTTTGGCTCTCTATTATTATTAATAAGGATACTGTTATTCATATTGTATTAGCTGCATATTATTATTATTACTATCATTACAACTTGCAATCTACCTATCTGCATATCTATATTCCATTATTGTTATGAATAATAATAATAATATTAATAATAATAATAATAATAATAATAATAATAATAATATATCTGCATATCTATATTCCATTATTGTTATGAATAATAATAATAATAATAATAATAATAATATATCTGCATATCTATGATTTATATTTATATTATATATATATATATATATATATATATATTTATATATTTATATATTTATATATTTATATTTATATATATTAATATATTTATATTTATATTTATATATTTTATATATTTATATTTATATGTTTATTATTTACATTTATAATATATTATATTATTATTAACCTATTTTTATTTACATTTATCATATCATATTCTTATATATATATATATATTATATTTCTATTTATATAACGTTCATTCTACTTTTTTTATTTCTATTTCTATTTCTATTTCTATTTCTATTATATTATATTATATTATATTATACATATATATATTTAATATATATTTAATATATATATATATTTTATAATTTATATATATAATATATATATATATAATATTTCTATTTCTATTTATTTCTATTATTTCTATTATATATTATATTATATTATATTATATTATATTATATTATATTTAATATATAATATAATATATATAATATTTCTATTTATATTTATTTCTATTTTATATTATATTATATTATATTATATTTATTATATTATATATATAAACACATAATATAATATAATATAAGATATGTAATATTATATATATATATATATATATATATATATATACACACATATATATATAATATTATATTTCTATTTATATAACGTTCCTTCCACTGACCTTGATTCATAACGTCAATAAATAGAATCTAGAATATAATCTAGAATTAGGAATATTATATTATATTATATTATATTATATTATATTATATTATATTATATTTCTATTTATTCATATTTATTTATTTTTCTTTATATTTATATTTATATTCAGATTCCTACTCACCGCTGGCGCTCCACCAATCGCAGCAGACACACGGCCACCACCAACAAGACCGAGGTCGAGAAGAAGCCTAGAAAGGCCAGGACGGCCACCATGGCCACCAGCGTCCCCTTGGCCAGCGGCTCGGGGCAGGCGCACTCCTCCGGCGGCGCCACTGCGGGGAGAAACGGCGCCGCGCTACGTTTCCCGCGCTACAATTCCCGCAATAAAATCCCCGCGCTAAGGTTCCCGCGCTAAGGTTCCCATGCCAAGGTTCCTGCGCTACAGTTCCTGCGCTAAGGTTCCCGCGTTAAGGTTCCTGCGCTACAGTTCCTGCGCTACAGTTCCCGCGCTAAGGTTCCCACGCTAAGATTCCCATGCTAAGGTTCCTGCGCTAAGGTTCCCATGCTAAGGTTCCCGCGCTAAGGTTCCCGCGCTAAGGTTCCCATGCTAAGGTTCCTGCGCTAAGGTTCCTGCGCTACAGTTCCCGCACTAAGGTTCCCGCGCTAAGGTTCCCATGCTAAGGTTCCTGCGCTAAGGTTCCTGCGCTACAGTTCCCGCACTAAGGTTCCTGCGCTAAGGTTCCCACGCTAAAGTTCCCGCGCTACAGTTCCCGCGCTAAGGTTCCCACGCTAAGATTCCCATGCTAAGGTTCCCGCACTAAGGTTCCCATGCTAAGGTTCCCGCACTAAGGTTCCTGCGCTAAGGTTCCCACGCTAAAGTTCCCGCGCTACAGTTCCCGCGCTAAGGTTCCCGCGTTAAGGTTCCTGCGCTACATTTCCCGCGCTATAGTTCCCGCACTAAGGTTCCCATGCTAAGGTTCCCGCGCTAAGGTTCCCGCGCTAAGGTTCCCATGCTAAGGTTCCCGCGCTAAGGTTCCCGCGCTAAGGTTCCCATGCTAAGGTTCCTGCGCTAAGGTTCCTGCGCTACAGTTCCCGCACTAAGGTTCCCATGCTAAGGTTCCCGCACTAAGGTTCCCGCACTAAGGTTCCCATGCTAAGGTTCCCGCACTAAGGTTCCTGCGCTAAGGTTCCCACGCTAAAGTTCCCGCGCTACAGTTCCCGCGCTAAGGTTCCCACGCTAAGATTCCCATGCTAAGGTTCCTGCGCTAAGGTTCCCATGCTAAGGTTCCCGCGCTATAGTTCCCGCGCTAAGGTTCCCATGCTAAGGTTCCCGCGCTAAGGTTCCCACGCTAAGATTCCCATGCTAAGGTTCCTGCGCTAAGGTTCCCATGCTAAGGTTCCCGTGCTACAGTTCCCGCGCTAAGGTTCCCATGCTAAGGTTCCTGCGCTAAGGTTCCTGCGCTACAGTTCCCGCACTAAGGTTCCTGCGCTAAGGTTCCCACGCTAAAGTTCCCGCGCTACAGTTCCCGCGCTAAGGTTCCTGCGCTAAGGTTCCCATGCTAAAGTTCCCGCGCTAAGGTTCCCACGCTAAGGTTCCCGCGCTAAGGTTCCCATGCTAAAGTTCCCGCGCTAAGGTTCCCACGCTAAGGTTCCCATGCTAAGGTTCCCGTGCTACAGTTCCCGCGCTAAGGTTCCCATGCTAAGGTTCCCGCGCTATAGTTCCCGCGCTAAGGTTCCCATGCTAAGGTTCCCGCGCTACAGTTCCCGCGCTAAGGTTCCCACGCTAAGGTTCCCGCACTAAGGTTCCCACGCTAAGATTCCCATGCTAAGGTTCCTGCGCTAAGGTTCCCATGCTAAGGTTCCCGTGCTACAGTTCCCGCGCTAAGGTTCCCATGCTAAGGTTCCTGCGCTAAGGTTCCTGCGCTACAGTTCCCGCACTAAGGTTCCTGCGCTAAGGTTCCCACGCTAAAGTTCCCGCGCTACAGTTCCCGCGCTAAGGTTCCTGCGCTAAGGTTCCCATGCTAAAGTTCCCGCGCTAAGGTTCCCACGCTAAGGTTCCCGCGCTAAGGTTCCCATGCTAAAGTTCCCGCGCTAAGGTTCCCACGCTAAGGTTCCCATGCTAAGGTTCCCGTGCTACAGTTCCCGCGCTAAGGTTCCCATGCTAAGGTTCCCGCGCTATAGTTCCCGCGCTAAGGTTCCCATGCTAAGGTTCCCGCGCTACAGTTCCCGCGCTAAGGTTCCCACGCTAAGGTTCCCGCACTAAGGTTCCCACGCTAAGGTTCCCGCGCTAAGGTTCCCGCGCTAAGGTTCCCATGCTAAGGTTCCCATTCTAAGGTTCCCATGCTAAGGTTCCCCATTGCAGGGAGAAGCCTACGTGCGCTAAGGTTCCCGCGCTAAGGTTCCCGCGCTACAGTTCCCGCGCTAAGGTTCCCGCGCTACGTTTCCCACGCTACAATTCCCACAATAAAATCCCCGCGCTAAGGTTCCCGCGCTAAGGTTCCCGCGCTAAGGTTCCCGCGCTACTGTTCCCGTACAAAGGTTCCTGCGCTAAGGTTGCCGCGCTAAGGTTCCCACGCTAAGGTTCCCGCGCTAAGGTTCCCGCGCTAAGGGTCCCGTGCTAAGGTTCCCGCGCTAAGGTTCCCGCACTAAGGTTCCCATGCTAAGATTCCCGCGCTAAGGTTCCCACGATAAAGTTCCTGCGCTACAGTTCCCGCGCTAAGGTTCCCATGCTAAGGTTCCCGCGCTACAGTTCCCATGCTAAGGTTCCCCATTGCGGGGAGAAGCCGACGTGCGCTAAGGTTCCCGCGCTAAGGTTCCTGCGCTAAGGTTCCTGCGCTACAATTCCCGTTCAAAGGTTCCCGTGCTAAGGTTCCCGCGCTAGGGTTCCCGCGCTAAGGTTCCCATGCTAAGGTTCCCCATTGCGGGGAGAAGCCGACGTGCGCTAAGGTTCCCGCGCTAAGGTTCCCGCGCTAAGGTTCCCATTGCTAAGGTTCCCACAATAAAGTTCCCACGCTAAAGTTCCCGCGCTACAGTTCCAGTGCAAAGGTTCCTGCGCTAAGGTTCCCACGCTGTTTCCCGCACTACAGTTCCCATGCTAAGGTTCCCGCGCTACAGTTCCCATGCAGTTTCCTGCGCTAAGGTTCCCACGCTAAGGTTCCCGTGCTAAGGTTCCCATGCTAAGGTTCCCGCGCTACAGTTCCCGCGCTAAGGTTCCCACGCTAAGGTTCCCGTGCTACAGTTCCCGTGCAAAGGTTCCTGCATGAAGGCTCTCACGCTAAGGTTCCCACGCTAAAGTTCCCGCGCTACAGTTCCTGTGCAAAGGTTCCTGCGCTAAGGTTCCCATGCTAAGGTTCCTGCGCTAAGGTTCCCGCGCTAAGGTTCCCATGCTAAGGTTCCCGCGCTAAGGTTCCCGTGCTAAGGTTCCCATGCTAAGGTTCCCCATTGCAGGGAGAAGCCGACGTGCGCTAAGGTTCCCGCGCTAAGGTTACCACACTACAGTTCCCATGCTATAGTTCCCGCGCTAAGGTTCCCATGCTAAGGTTCCCACGATAAAGTTCCCACACTACAGTTCCCGCGCTAAGGTTCCCATGCTAAGGTTCCCATGCTAAGGTTCCCGCGCTAAGGTTCCCGCGCTAAAGTTCCTGCGCTACAGTTCCCGTGCAAAGGTTCCTGCGCTAAGGTTCCCATGCTAAAGTTCCCACGCTAAGGTTCCCACGCTAAGGTTCCCGCGCTAAGGTTCCCATGCTAAAGTTCCCGCGCTAAGGTTCCCACGCTAAGGTTCCCATGCTAAGGTTCCCGCGCTAAGGTTCCCGCGCTACGGTTCCCATGTTAAGGTTCCTGCGCTAAGGTTCCCGCGCTACAGTTACCGCGCTAAGGTTCCCGCGCTAAGGTTCCCACGCTAAGGTTCCCGCGCTACAATTCCCGCGCTAAGGTTCCCACGCTAAGTTTCCTGCGCTAAGGATCCCACGCTAAGTTTCCTGCGCTAAGGTTCCTGCGCTAAGGTTCCCACGCTAAGGTTCCCGCGCTACAATTCCCGCGCTAAAGTTCCCATGCTAAGGTTCCCGCGCTAAGGTTCCCACGCTACAGTTCCCGCGCTACAGTTCCTGTGCAAAGGTTCCTGCGCTAAGGTTCCTGCGCTAAGGTTCCCATACTAAGTTTCCCGCGCTAAGGTTCCCGCGCTAAGGTTCCCGTGCTACAGTTCCCGCGCTAAGGTTCCCGCGCTAAGGTTCCCGCGCCTAGCTTCCCACACGAAAATCCCACGCTACGTTTCCCGCGCTAAGGTTCCCGCCCCGATTTCCAGCCTCAATTGGCTTCAAGATGGAGACTCGAACCCGCAACCTTCCCCTGGATCGCCCATTGCAGGGAGAAGCCTATGCGCGCTACAGTTCCCGCGCTAAGGTTCCCGCGCTAAGGTTCCCACGTGGAGGGAGACTTGAACCCGCAACCTTCCCCAGGATCGCCCACTGCGGGGACAAGCGGGCACCGCGCTAAGGTTCCCGCATCGAATTTCGACACCCCCACTGCCTTTCGCACCCGGCGCCAGCGCCTTACTTTGCAGAGCGACCCCCCGGTGCTGGATGGGAATCCTGGCGTCTTCGACGTACTGCGGGCGACAGAGATGGGAGCTATAGCGCGTTTCGCACCCGGTTTCGCACCCGGGACCCGGAAGGGCGGGCGAGAAATGGGAATTATAGCAGGTTTCGCACCCGGTTTCGCACCCGGCGCCGGAAGAGCGACAGAAATGGGAATTGTAGTGCGTTTCGCACCCGGTTTCGCACCCGGGACCCGGAAGGGCAGAGGAGAGAGGTGGGAATTGTAGCGCGTTTCGCACCCGGAAGGGAAGGGGAGACTCACCCTAGTGTGCGGCGCGGGTTCGAGGAAGGCCGCCTGCCGCTTGCGCCGCATTCCCCGCGGCGGGAACTCTAGCAGCGCCTGGTTTTGGGGGAGAAGAGAGGCGAGTTCGGGTTCAATTTCCTGTCTATTTCCAGGAAGTTTCCTGCCTGTTTCCATGGAGTTTCCTGTCTATTTCCTGTCTATTTACAGGCAGTTTCCTGTCTATTTCCAGGGAGTTTCCTGCCTACTTCCTGTTTGTTTCCAGGGAGTTTCCTGACTATTTCCTGTCTATGTCCAGGAAGTTTCCTGTCTATTTCCAGGCAGTTTCCTGTCTATTTCCTGTCTGTTTCCAGGGAGTTTCCTGTCTATTTCCAGGGAGTTTCCTGTCTATTTCCTGTCTGTTTCCAGGGAGTTTCCTGTCTATTTCTTGTCTATTTCCAGGAAGCTCCCTGTATATTTCCAAGGAGTTTCCTGTCTATTTCCTGTCTGTTTCCCGGCAGTTTCCTGTCTATTTCCTGTCTATTTCTTGTCTATTTACAGGAGGTTCCCTGTATATTTCCAAGGAGTTTCCTATCTATTTCCTGTCTGTTTCCCGGGAGCTTCCTGTCTATTTCCTGTCTTTTTCCCGGGAGTTTCCTGTCTACTTCCTGTCTGTTTCCAAGGAGTTTCCTGTCTATTTCCTGTCTATTTCCAGGAAGTTCCCTGTCTATTTCCTGTCTATTCCCTGCATTTCCTGTCTATTTCCAGGCAGTTTCCTGTCTATTCCCCGCAGGCAGAAAAGTAGCACCTCAGGGAGTTTCCTGTCTATTTCCAGGGAGTTTCCTATCTGTTTCCAGGAAGTTTCCTGTCTATCTCCAGGCAGTTTCCTGTCTATTTCCTGTCTATTTCCGGTGAGTTTCCCGTCTATGTCCTGTCTATTCCCAGGGAGTTTCCTGTCTGTTTCCAGGGAGTTTCCTGTCTATTTCCAGGCAGTTTCCTGTCTATTTCCAAGGAGCTTCCTGTCTATTTCCTGTCTATTCCCAGGAAGTTTCTTCCTTGCATCTTCCACAAACTGTAGGCAAGGCAGAGATGGGAATTATAGCGCGTTTCGCACCCGGTTTCGCACCCGGCGCCAGAAGGGAAGGGGAGACTCACCCTAGTGTGCAGCGCGGGTTCGAGGAAGGCCGCCTGCCGCTTGCGCCGCATTCCCCGCGGCGGGAAGTCCATCAGCGCCTGGAAGCAGAAAGCAAGGAAGTGAGTTTCCCAAGGCGCCTGGTCCCTGGAAGGAAACTTAGCGCGGGAACCTTAGCACGGGAACCTTAGCGTGGGAATTCTAGTGCGGGAATTTTAGTGTGGGAATTTTAGCGCGGGAACCTGAGCATGGGAATTTTAGCGCGGGAACCTTAGCGCGGGAATTTTAGCGCGGGAACCTTAGCGCGGGAATTATAGTGTGGGAATTTTAGCGCGGGAACCGTAGCGCACATCGGTTTCTCCCCGCAATGGGCGCTCCTGGGGAAGGTTCCGGGTTCGAGTCTCCCGCCCCGCGGGAAGCTTAGCGTGGGAACCTTAGCGTGGGGATTTCTTGTCTATTCCCCGCAAGTAGAAAGCCAGCAGCTCAGGGAGTTTCCTATTTCCTGTCTCTTTCCAGGGAGTTTCCTGCCTATTTCCTGCCTATTTCCAGGGAGTTTCCGGTCTCTTTCCTGTCTATTTCCAGGGAGTTGCTCCCTTTCTGCTTGCGGGAAAGAGACAGGAAACTGCCTGGAAATAGGCAGGAAAGAGACAGGAAACTCCCTGGAAATAGGCAGGAAAGAGACAGGAAACTCCCTGGAAATAGGCAGGAAATATACAGGAAGCTCCTTGTAAATAGACAGGAAACTCCCAGGAAATAGACAGGAAATAGGCAGGAAACTCCCTGGAAATAAACAGGAAACTCCCTGGAAATAGACAGGAAACTCACTGAAAATAGACAGGAAACTCCCTGGAAAGAGACAGGAAATAGACAGGAAACTCCCCGGAAATAGACAGCAAATAAACAGGAAACTCCCTGGAAATAGGCAGGGAATAGACAGGAAACTGCCTGGAAATAGACAGGAAAATCCCTGGAAATAGACAGGAAACTGACAGGAAACTCCCTGAGCTGCTGGCTTTCTGCTTGTGGGGAATAGACAGGAAACTCCCTGGAAAGAGACAGGAAATAGACAGGAAACTCCCTGGAAAGAGACAGGAAATAGACAGGAAACTCCCTGGAAAGAGACAGGAAACTCCCTGGAAATAGGCAGGAAACTCCCTGGAAATAGGCAGGAAATATAGAGGAAACTCCCTGGAAAGAGACAGGAAACAGACAGGAAACTTCCTGGAAGTAGACAGGAAATAATCAGGAAACTCCCTGGAAACAGACATGAAACTTGCTGGAAATAGACAGGAAACACCCTGGGAACAGACAGGAAACTCCCTGGAAAGAGACAGGGAACTCCCTGGAAAGACAGGAAATAGACAGGAAACTCCCAGGAAATAGACAGGAAACTCCCTGGATATAGACAGGAAATTCCCTGGAAATACAGGAAATAGACAGGAAACTGCCTGGAAATAGACAGGAAACTCCCTGGAAAGCGACAGGAAATAGACAGGAAACTTCCTGGAAATAGACAGGAAACTCCCTGGAAATAGACAGGAAACTCCCTGAGCTGCTGGCTTTCTCCTTGAGGGGAATAAACAGGAAATGCAGGGAATAGGCAGGAAATTCC
>NC_070621.1:439456-446956 GCF_027172205.1 Podarcis raffonei
CCCGGTGGATCTCTTGCACCCGGCAGTTCAATTCCCAGCCTTAGGAACCGTAGCGTCCCCAAATGGACGACACCCAGTGGATCTCTCCCACCCGGTGGATCTCTCCCACCCGGTGGATCTCTGGCACCCGGCACTTCAGTTCCCAGCCTTGGGAACCGTAGCGTTGCCAAACGGAGGGCACCCAGTGGATCTCTCCCACCCAGTGGATCTCTTGCACCTGGCAGTTCAATTCCCAGCCTTGGGAACCGTAGCGTCCCAAAACGGACGTCACCCAGTGGATCTCTCCCACTCGGAGGATCTCTACTACTGGGAGGATCTCTCCCACTCAGCGGATCCCTCCCACCCAGCGGATCTCTCCTACTTGGAGGATCTCTCCCGCCCAGTGGATCTTTCCCACCCGGCGGATCTCTCCCACTCCGCCTGATCTCTTCTACTTGGAGGATCTCTCCCGCCCAGTGGATCTCTCCCACCCGGTGGATCTCTCCCACCCAGTGGATCTCTTGCACCCGGCAGTTCAGTTCCAAGCCTTGGGAACCGTAGCGTCCCCAAACGGAGGGCACCCAGTGGATCTCTCCCACCCGGTGGATCTCTCCTACTTGGAGGATCTCTCCCGCCCAGTGGATCTCTCCCACCCGGCGGATCTCTCCCACCCGGCTGATCTCTCCTACTTGGAGGATCTCTCCCGCCCAGTGGATCTCTCCCACCCGGCTGATCTCTCCTACTTGGAGGATCTCTCCCGCCCAGTGGATCTCTCCCACCCAGTGGATCTCTCTCACCCGGCGCTTCAGTTCCCAGCCTTGGAGAAAAAAACCAGGCGCTTTGCTCGTGAACAAGTGACTACATTGTGTGGGAACCATAGCGTCGCCAAACGGATGGCGCCCAGTGGATCTCTTGCACCCAGTGGATCTCTCGCACCCGGCGATTCAATTCCTGGGGGGATTTTATTGTGTGGGAACCGTAGCACCCAGCGGATCTCTCCCACCCGGTGGATCTCTCCCACCCAGTGGATCTCTTGCACCCGGCAGTTCAGTTCCCAGCCTTGGGAACCGTAGCGTCCCCAAACGGATGGCGCCCAGTGGATCTCTTGCACCCAGTGGATCTCTCGCACCCGGCGATTCAATTCCTGGGGGGATTTTATTGTGTGGGAACCGTAGCACCCAGTGGATCTCTCCTACCCGGCTGATCTCTCCCACCCGGCGCTTCAGTTCCCAGCCTTGGAGAAAAAAACCAGGCGCTTTGCTTGTGAACAATTGACTTTATTGTGTGGGAACCATAGCGTCCCCAAACAGATGGCACTCAGTGGATCTCTCTCGCCCAGTGGATCTCTCGCACCCGGCAGATCTCTCCCACCCGGCACTTCAGTTCCCAGCCTTGGAGAATAAAACCAGGGGCTTTGCTTACGAATAAATAACTTTATTGTGTGGGAACCATAGCGTCCCCAAACGGACGGCACCCAGTGGATCTCTCCCACCCAGTGGATCTCTCCCACCCGGCGCTTCAGTTCCCAGCCTTGGAGGAAAAAAACCAGGCGCTTTGCTTGTGAACAAGTGACTTTATTGTGTGGGAACCATAGCGTCCCCAAACGGACAGCGCCCAGTGGATCTCTCGCACCCGGCGATTCAATTCCTGGGGGGATTTTATTGTGTGGGAACCGTAGCACCCGGTGGATCTCTCCCACCCGGAGGATCTCTCCCACCCGGTGGATCTCTTGCACCCGGCCGTTCAGTTCCCAGCCTTGGGAACTGTAGCGTCCCCAAACGGAGGGCACCCAGTGGATCTCTCCCACCTGGAGGATCTCTCCCGCCCAGTGGATCTCTCCCACCTGGCGGATCTATCCCACCCAGCTTATCTCTCCTACTTGGAGGATCTCTCCCACCCAGAGGATCTCTCCTACTTGGAGGATCTCTCCCGCCCAGTGGTTCTCTCCCACCCGGAGGATCTCTCCTACTTGGAGGATCTCTCCCACCCGGCTGATCTCTCCTACTTGGAGGATCTCTCCCGCCCAGTGGATCTCTCCCACCCGGAGGATCTCTCCCACCCAGTGGATCTCTTGCACCCGGCACCTCAGTTCCAAGCCTTGGGAACCGTAGTGTCCCCAAACGGACGGCACCCGGAGGATCTCTCCTACCTGGAGGATCTCTCCCGCCCAGTGGATATCTCCCACCCAGCGGATCTCTCCTACTTGGAGGATCTCTCCCGCCCAGCGGATCTCTCCCACCCAGTGGATCTCTTGCACCCGGCAGTTCAATTCACAGCCTTGGGAACCGTAGCGTCCCCAAACGGACGGCACCCAGCGGATCCCTCCCACCCGGAGGATCTCTCCTACCCGGAGGATCTCTCCCACCCGGCTGATCTCTCCTACTTGGAGGATCTCTCCCGCCCAGTGGATCTCTCCCACCCGGAGGATCTCTCCTACTTGGAGGATCTCTCCCGCCCAGTGGATCTCTCACACCCGGCGGATCTCTCGCACCCAGCGGATCTCTCCCACCCAGCGCTTCAGTTCCCAGCCTTGGAGAAAAAACCAGGCGCTTTGCTTGTGAACAAGTGACTTTATTGTGTGGGAACCATAGGGTCCCCAAACGGATGGTGCCCAGTGGATCTCTCCCACCCAGTGGATCTCTTGCACCCGGCAGTCCAGTACCCAGCCTTGGGAACCATAGCGTCCCCAAACGGAGGGCACCCAGTGGATCTCTCGCACCCGGCGATTCAATTCCTGGGGGGGACTTTATTGTGTGGGAACCGTAACACCCAGTGGATCTCTCCCACCCAGTGGATCTCTTGCACCCGGCAGTTCAGTTCCCAGCCTTGGGAACCGTAGCGTCCCCAAACGGACGGCACCCAGTGGATCTCTCCCACCCGGTGGATCTCTCCCACCCAGTGGATCTCTTGCACCCGGCAGTCCAGTTCATAGCCTTGGGAACCGTAGCGTCCCCAAACGGAGGGCACCCAGTGGATCTCTCCTACCGGCGGATCTCTCGCACCCGGCAGATCTCTCCCACCCGGCGCTTCAGTACCCAGCCTTGGAGAAAAAAACAGGCGCTTTGCTTACGAATAAATAACTTTATTGTGTGGGAACCGTAGCGTCCCCAAACGGACGGCACCCAGTGGATCTCTCCCACCCGGAGGATCTCTCGCACCCAGTGGATCTCTTGCACCCGGCAGTCCAGTTCCCAGCCTTGGGAACCGTAGCATCCCCAAACGGACAGCACCCAGCGGATCCCTCCCACTCAGTGGATCTCTCACACTTAGCCAATCCCTCCGACCCAGTGGATCACCCCAACCCAGCGGATCCCTCCCACCCAGCGGATCCCTCCGACATTGTGGATCTCTCCCACCCAGCGGATCTCTGGCGCTTAGTGGATCCCTCCCACCCAGCGGATCCCTCCGTCCTGGAGGATCTCTCCCACCCAGTGGATCTCTCGCGCTTAGCGGATCCCTCCTGCCCAGCAGATCCCTCCCACCCAGCGGATCTTTTGCCCTTAGCCGATCCCCCCAACCCAGCGGATCCCTCCAACCCAGCGCATCCATCCCACCGAGTGGATCTCTCACGCTTAGCGGATCCCTCTGACCTTGCGGATCTCTCCCACCGAGTGGATCTCTCGCGCCTAGCAGATCCCTCCCACCCAGCAAATCACTCCGACCAAGTAGATCACTCCCACCCAGTGGATCTCCCGCACTTAGCCGATCCCCCAACCCAGGAGATCCCTCTCACCCAGTGGATCCCTCCGACCCAGTGGTCCTCTCCCACCCAGCGCTTCAGTCCCCCCCACCGCTTGTTCCCTTTCGCGTCCGAACGCAGGAGGACCCGGCCCCGCCTCTGCGCATGCGCGGAGCGGCGACGTTCGGACCCGCCAGGCGCGACGTACGCGACGCGCGGCGGAGACGGCGGCGACGCGGCGGCGATGACGCAGCAAGGGGCGGCGCTCCAGAGCTACAACAACGAGCTGGTCAAATGTGAGGCGAGAATTGGCGCTTCTACTCGAGCTCAGGCTCCGGCGGGGGGAGCAGGCCGCGTTGCTAGGGCGACGGCGTCGCTGATTGGGCGGGGAAGGAGCCCGGCGGCCAATGGGAGGCGCGGAGGGGAAGGCCGAGCGCTGCTATTGGGCGAGAGGCGTGAGGAGGGCGGTACCAATCGGCTGAATGGCCGGGCGGGAAAGGCCGAGCGTTGCTACTGGGCGAGCGGCGTGAGGAGGCCGCGTCGCTAGGGCGGCGGCGTCGCTGATTGGGCGGGGAAGGAGCCGGGCGGCCAATGGGAGGCGCGGGGGGGGGGAGGCCGAGCGCTGCTATTGGGCGAGCGGCGTGAGGAGGGCGGTACCAATCGGCTGAATGGGCGGGCGGGAAAGGCCGAGCGCTGCTATTGGCCGAGCGGCGTGAGGAGGGCGGCACCATTGGGCTGAATGGGCGGGCCGCGCGTTGCTATTGGCTGAGCGGCGGAGACGTTGGAGCTGCTGCCGCCTTGCTATTGGACAGGGGTTAAATTGACGTGCTAGGAGGGGAGGCCGCGTTGCTAGGGAGGCGTTGCTAGGGAGTGCGCGGCGGTGATTGGCTGGGGAGGCAGCGAGGCGGCCAATGGGAGGGGAGCGAGGCGGCGGGCGGGAAGTTCCGAGCGTTCTTATTGGACGCGCGGTGTGAGGGGCGGGCGCTGATTGCCTGGAGGCGTAGCGAGGCGGCCAATGTGAGGGGAGCGAGGCGGAGGGCGGGAAATTTCTCGCGTTGCTATTGGCTGACGGAGACGTAGCGGAGGCGGGGGAAGGACGTGCGTTGCTATTGGCTGCGCGATTTGAGGGGAAGGCGCTGATTGCCTGGAGGCGTAGCGAGGCGGCCAATGGGAGGGGAGGCGGGAAGTTCCGAGCGTTCTTATTGGCCGCGCCGTTTGAAGGCGCAGCGAGGCGACCAATGGGAGGGGGGCGAGAAGTTCCGAGCGTTCTTATTGGCCGCGCTGTGTGAGGGGCGGGCGCAGGCGTGAGGGGACGCGCGTTTCTATTGGCTGCGCGGTTCGAGGGGCGGAGACGTTTCGAAGGCGCGTTGCTTTGAGGCGCTAGAGTAGGCCGCGTTGCTAGGGCGACGACGTCGGCGCTGATTGGCTGAGGCCTAACCAGGCGGCGGGCGGGAAATTCTGAGCGCCGCGATTGGCTGCGAGGCTCGAGGGGGCGGGGAAGTGTCTGAGGCGTGAGAGGACGCGCGCGGCGATTGGACAAGCGGCTTTAGGGGCGGGAACGCAGTGACGGGCGGGGCGTTGCGATTGGCCAGGCCGCTTCGAGGGGCGGGGCGGCGGCCTAGCGGGGTTGCTATGGCGACGAGGCCTAGCTTGATTTTCCCCCACCATAATAATAATAATAATAATAATAATAATAATAATAATAATAATAATAATATAATATTATTATATATATATAACAATTATATTATACTAGTTATATTTATATTATAATTATATTATAATTATAATAATTATATTATATATAATATTATTAATAATAATAATAATAATAATAATAATATGGTTTAAATTTAATCCTTCTTCACTTTAATGATTACATGGTTAATATATTTAATTATGAGCATCTTAAATCCAATTTGAGGGCTAGAATCATTATTATTAGTGGTATTAATATTAATATTATTAATATTAATATTTTTAGGACGAAATCTCTAGGTATTGAGGACCTTATCATTATTAATATTATTATTATTCAATCTCCAGGTACTGAGATACTTCTTCTTAATATTGGAGGACATTGTTATTATTATTATTAATAATAATAATATTAATAATAACAACAACAATATTAATATTATTATTAAATCTCCAGGTATGGAGGATTACATTATTATTATTATTATTATTATTATTATTATTATTATTATTATTATAAAATCTACGGGCATTGAGGACCTTCTTCTTCTTGATATTATTATTATTAATAATAATATTAATTATTATTATTATTCCTAATTCCCCAGGCATTAAGGACCTTATTCTTATTATTATTTATTCTTATTATTATTATCATTATTATTATTATTTATTATTATTATTCCTAATTCCCCAGGCATTGAGGACCTTATTCTTATCAATATTATTATTATTATTATTATTATTATTATTATTATTATCTTTAATAATAACAATAATAATTAATTATTATTTTTATTCCTAATTCCCCAGGCATTGAGGACCTTATTCTTATTATTATCAATATTATTATTATTATTATTATTATCTTTAATTATTATTATTATTATTATTATTTATGATTATCATTAATTATTATTATTATTCTTCCTAATTCCCCAGGCATTGAGGACTTTATTATTATTATCAATATTATTAATTATTATTATTATTATTATTATTATTATTAATATTTATTAATATAACATTTATATTAATATAATATAATATAATATAATTTTGATATAATTTTAATGTAATATGATATAATATTAATATATTTATTAATATATTTATTATTATTAATTATTATTATTATTCTTCCTAATTCCCCAGGCATTGAGGACTTTATTATTATTATCAATATTATTAATTATTATTATTATTATTATTAATATTTATTAATATAACATTTATATTAATATAATATAATATAATATAATTTTGATATAATTTTAATGTAATATGATATAATATTAATATATTTATTAATATATTTATTATTATTAATTATTATTATTATTCTTCCTAATTCCCCAGGCATTGAGGACTTTATTATTATTATCAATATTATTAATTATTATTATTATTATTAATATTTATTAATATAATATTTATATTAATATAATATAATATAATATAATTTTGATATAATTTTAATGTAATATGATATAATATTAATATATTTATTAATATATTTATTATTATTAATTATTATTATTATTCTTCCTAATTCCCCAGGCATTGAGGACTTTATTATTATTATCAATATTATTAATGATTATTATTATTATTATTAATATTTATTAATATAACATTTATATTAATATAATATAATATAATATAATTTTGATATAATTTTAATGTAATATGATATAATATTAATATATTTATTAATATATTTATTATTATTAATTATTATTATTATTCTTCCTAATTCCCCAGGCATTGAGGACTTTATTATTATTATCAATATTATCAATTATTATTATTATTATTAATATTTATTAATATAACATTTATATTAATATAATATAATATAATATAATTTTGATATAATTTTAATGTAATATGATATAATATTAATATATTTATTAATATATTTATTATTATTAATTATTATTATTATTCTTCCTAATTCCCCAGGCATTGAGGACTTTATTATTATTATCATTATTATTATTATTATTATTATTATTATTAATATTTATTAATATAACATTTATATTAATATAATATAATATAATATAATTTTGATATAATTTTAATGTAATATGATATAATATTAATATATTTATTAATATATTTATTATTATTAATTATTA
>NC_070621.1:489456-491956 GCF_027172205.1 Podarcis raffonei
CGGCGCCCGGCGCTTCCGCTTCCCCCTTCTGGCTTGAGGCGTCCATAGGTAGCGACGCAACGCGCCGGCCTTTGCGCATGCGCGGCGAGCCGCTTTGCCCTTTGGGCGTGTGCAAAGAGGGCGCCATGCGCATGCGCCGAGCGGCGCCCGGCGCTTCCTCTTGCCCGTTTGATTGGCGGCTTGAGGCGTCCGTAGGGTTCTGTGGCGAGGTGCTGCGCATGCGCGGCTGCCACCTTTGCGCTTCGGACACGCACAGAGGGTCCTCCAATGTGGCCGCATGCCTTTCGCGCATGTGCAGTGCGGCGCCCGGCGCTTCCTCTTGCCCGTTCTGGCGATTGGTGTCCATAGGTTTCTGTGGCGGCGAGGGGCGCATGCGCGGCGAGCCCCGTTCCCCTTCAGACATGCGCAGCTTCTCCTGTGGGGCAAAAGAATGGACGTCGCGAATGCGCACTGGGAAACCCAACCCTCCCCTTTGCTCCCTGCGCATGTGCAACTCCTGCCTCTGCCTTTCTCGCATGTGCACTGCCCACCCTCCCCACCCTCCCCACATGCGCAGTGGCAAACCAAAACACCCCCTTGCCCTCCGCCCATGCGCAGTGCCGACCCCTCCCCGGCCTTTGCCCCTCGGCCCATGCACAGTGCCCAACTGAGGCCACCCTCTTGCCCTCCGCACATGCGCAGTCCGCCCTCCGGCGCCTCCTTCCGCCCTTCTCCCACACGCAACTCCTCCCTCTGCCCTCCGCACATGCGCAGTGGCGCCAACCCTCCGCTTCCCTTCGCCCATGCGCAGCTCCTCCTCTGAAACTTCCCTCTGCCCTCCGCACATGCGCAGTGGCCAACCTAAAGCTCCCCTTTACTCTTTGCACATGCGCCCCTCACCCCTTCGCACATGCGCAACGAGCCCCTTTCCCCTTCGCGCATGCGCATACAGTCCTCCGAAGCGCTCAGCTGCCCTTTGTGCATGCACAACAAGCCCCTTTCCCCTTCGCGCATGCGCAGCTCATCCCATCTGCACAGGCGCACTGCCCAACCCTCCCCTCCCCTTCTCCCTCCGCACATGTGCACTGCCCAACTGCATGCCATCCCTTGCCCTTCCACGCCCTTTGCCCCTTCGCACATGCGCATCTCATCCCCCTGCCCTCTGCGCATGTGCAAGGATAAACGAAAACCACCCCTTTCCTCTTCGCACATGCGCAGTGGGCAACCCTCCCCGCCCTTTGACCCCCCACACATGCGCACCTCATCCTTGTGCCCTTCGCACATGCGCAGGGGCAAACCAAAACCACCCCTTCACCCTCCGCACATGCGCAGTGGGCAAACCGAAGCCTCCCTCCGCCCTCTGCCCCTTCTCACATGCGAAAAACCACCTTCTTGGCCTCTGCGCATGCGCCCTGCGCAACCCGACGCCTCCTTCCGCCCTTCTCCCACACGCAGCTCCTCCCTCTGCCCTCCGCACATGCGCAGTGGCGCCAACCCTCCGCTTCCCTTCGCCCATGCGCAGCTCCTCCTCTGAAACTTCCCTCTGCCCTTTGCGCATGTGCAGCTCCTTCCTCTGCCCTCCGCACATGCGCAGTGGGAAACCCAAACCACCCCTTAACTCTTCGCACATGCGCAGTGGGAAACCCAAACCACCCCTTCACCCTCCGCACATGCGCAGTGGGAAACTCAAACCACCCCTTAACTCTTCGCACATGCGCAGTGTCCAACCCAAACCACCCCTTCACCCTCCGCACATGCGCAGTGGGAAACTCAAACCACCCCTTAACTCTTCGCACATGCGCAGTGTCCAACCCAAACCACCCCTTCACCCTCCGCACATGCGCAGTGGGAAATCCAAACCACCCCTTAACTCTTTGCACATGCGCAGTGGGAACCCAAACCACCCCTTCACCCTCCGCACATGCGCAGTGTCCACCCTTCCCCGCCCTCCGCACATGCGCAGCTGCTTCCTCTGCCCTCTGAACATGCGCAGTGGCCAACCTAAACCACCCCTTAACTCTCCGCACATGCGCAGTGTCCACCCTTCCCCGCCCTCCGCACATGCGCAGCTCCTTCCTCTGCCCTCCGCACATGCGCAGTGGTCAACCCTCCGCTTCCCTTTGCGCATGCGCAGCTCCTCCTCTGAAACTTCCCTCTGCCCTCCGCACATGCGCAGTGGCCAACCTAAACCACCCCTTAACTCTTCGCACATGCGCAGTGGGCAAACCGAAGCCTCCTTCCACCCTCGGCCCTTTGCGCATGCGCCTTCCTCTGCCCTCCGCACATGCGCAGTGGGCAAACCGAAGCCTCCTTCTGCCCTTTCATGCGAAAAACCACCTTCTCGGCCTCTGCGCCTGCGCACTCCGACGCCTCCTTCCGCCCTTCTCCCCCACGCAGCTCCTCCCTCTGCCCGCCGCGCCTGCGCACTGACCACCCCTCCCTCCCCCTTGGCCCTTCCGCGCATGCACAGTGGGCAAAATCGAAGCCTCCTTACGCCCTTCTTCCCAACGCAACTCCTCCC
>NC_070621.1:501956-524456 GCF_027172205.1 Podarcis raffonei
TGGGGAAATCCAGGAAGAATTTGGGAAAACGGGGGGAAATTGGGAGAAAAAGGGGGAAATCTGGTGGGGAAATTGGAAGAAATGGGGAAATCCGGGGGGAAATGGGGAGGAAAAGGGGGAAATCTCCGGGGGGAAATGGGAAAATTTGGGGGGGAAATTGGAAGAAATGGGGAAATCCGGGGGGAAATGGGGAAAAACGGGGGGAAATTGGGAGGAAAATGGGGAAATCCAGGAAGAATTTGGGAAAACGGGGGGAAATGGGGAGGAAAAGGGGGAAATCTCCAGGGGGAAATGGGAAAATTTGGGGGGAAATCGAAAAAAAGGGGGAAATCCAGGGGGAAATGGGGGGAAATGGGAAAATCCAGGAAGAATTTGGAAAAAAGGGGGGGGAATTGGGAAAAAATGGGGAGATCTGGGGGGAAATGGGAAAATTTGGGGGGAAATAAAAAAAATGGGAATATCCGGGGGGGGGGGAGATTGGAAAATCCAGGGGGGAAATTGGGAAAAAAATGGGGAAATCTGGTGGGAAATTTGGGGAAATTTGGGGGGAAATGGGGAAATTTGGGGGGAAATTGGAAAAAAATGGGGAAATCTGGGGTGAAATTTGGGGAAATCTGGGGGAAATTTGGGGGGAAATGGGGAAATTTGGGGAAATCTGGGGGGAAATGGGGAAATTTGGGGGGGAAATGGGGAAATCTGGGGGTAAATGGGAAAATTTGGGAAAATTTGGGGGGAAATGGGGGAAATGGGGAAATTTGGGTGGAAATGGGGAAATTTGGGGGGAAATGGGGAAACCTGGGGGGAAATGGGGAAATCCGGGGGGAAATGGGGAAATCCGGGGGGAAATGGGGAAATCCGGGGGGAAATGGGGAAATTTGGGGGGAAATGGGGAAATTTGGGGGGAAATGGGGAAATTTGGGGGGAAATGGGGAAATCCGGGGGGAAATGGGGAAATCCGGGGGGAAATGGGGAAATCTGGGGGTAAATGGGAAAATTTGGGAAAATTTGGGGGGAAATGGGGGAAATGGGGAAATCCGGGGGGAAATGGGGAAATTTGGGGGGAAATGGGGAAATCCGGGGGGAAATGGGGAAATCCGGGGGGAAATGGGGAAATCTGGGGGGAAATGGGGAAATTTGGGGGGAAATGGGGAAATCCGGGGGGAAATGGGGAAATCTGGGGGGAAATGGGGAAATTTGGGGGGAAATGGGGAAATCCGGGGGGAAATGGGGAAATCCGGGGGGAAATGGGGAAATCTGTGGGGAAATGGGGAAATTTGGGGGGAAATGGGGAAATGTGGGGGGAAATGGGGAAATCCGGGGGGAAATCTGGGGGTAAATGGGAAAATTTGGGGAAATTTGGGGGGAAATTGGGAGAAAAATGGGGAAATCTCCGGGTGGAAATTGGAAAAAATGGGAAAATCCAGTGGGGAAATTGGAATAAAACGGGGAAATGGGAAAATTTGGGGGGGGGATCGGAAAAAATGGGGAAATCCGGGGGGAAATGGGGGAAAATGGTGGGGAAATGGGGAAATTTGGGGGACAATGGGGAAATTTGGGGAAATTTGGGGGGAAATGGGGAAAATTGGGGGGAAATGGGGAAATTTGGGGGGAAATGGGGAAATTTGGGTGAAAATGGGGAAATTTGGGGGGAAATTTGGGGGGAAATCGGAAAAAATGGGAATATCCGGTGGGGCGATTTGAAAATCCAGGGGGGAAATGGGAAAACCGGGGGAATATTGGGGAAAAAATGGGAAAATCCAGGGAAAATTGGGAAAAATTGAAAAATTGACGTTTCCCCCCCCCCTCCAGGTTCAATTTTGTGGCCAAAAAACTGCACAAGCGTCTTGTCCAGTTGGGCGGCTGCCCGCTGCTCCCGCCCGCCTTGGGGGACGACCAGCACGACTTGGGGTGAGTCTGGATGACCTCCGGGTGCCCCTTTGGGCCCGGGTGGGAAAACATAAAATTATACAGCATTTAAATGGATTTGGGGGGTGTCAACCGGATTTTAATTATTTAAATCGGATTTTTTAAAATTAAAATCGGATTTTTTTTTAATTGAAATGGGGTTTTTATTTCATAAAAATTGGATTTTTTTAAAAAAAATCAGATTTTTAATATATATAAATCTATATATAGATATATAGATATATAGATTTTTTGTATATAAAAATTTTCATTTTCATCAGATTTTTAAAAATTTGAACCTGAATTTTTAAATGTTTTAAGATTTAAATCTGAATTTTTACATTTTTAAAAATTTAGATCTGAACTTTTACATTTCTTAAAATTTAAATCTGAATGTTTTTATTTTTTAAAAATTTAAATCTGAGTTTTTAAATTCAAATCGGATTTCTTTTTCATTCAGAACATTGGGCCCGGGTGGGAAAACGTAAAATTTTACAGCATTTAAATGGATTTGGGGGGTGTCAACCAGATTTTTATTATTTAAATCGGTTTCTTAAAAAAAATTAAAATTGGATTTTTATTTTAATTGAAGTGGGGTTTTTATTTCATTAAAATTGGATTTTTTAAAAAAAAATCAGATTTTTAATATATATAAATCTATATATAGATATATAGATATATAGATTTTATATATATATAAATTGGATTTTTAAATTTAATATATAAATCAGTTTTTTTTTCCATTTAAATTGGTTTTTTTATTATTTAAATCAGATATTTTTTTAAATTTAAATCAGGATTTTCTTTTTAAGAAAGAAACTGGTTCCCAGTGATTTTTTAAATATATAAATCAGGTTTTTTTTCCATGTAAATCGTTTTTTTATTATTTAAATCGGATTTTTTAAAAATGGAAATCGGATTTTTAATTGGTCTAGTCCGGGTCAGACTAGATGACCGCTGGATCCCTGGCTAGCGGATCTCTGGGAGAAGATTTTTTAAATATATAAATCAGGGTTTTTTTCCATTTAAATTGGGTTTTTTATTATTTAAATCGGATATTTTTTAAAATTTAAATCAGGATTTTCTTTTTAAGAAAGAAACTGGTTCCCAGTGATTTTTTAAATATATAAATCAGGTTTTTTTTCCATGTAAATCGGGTTTTTTATTATTTAAATCGGATTTTTTTTTAATTGAAATGGGATTTTTAATTGGTCTAATCCGGGTCAGACTAGATGACCGCTGGATCCCTGGCTAGCGGATCTCTGGGAGAAGATTTTTTAAATATATAAATCAGTTTTTTTTCCATTTAAATCGTTTTTTTTTTCATTTAACTCGGATTCTTTTTTAAATTTAAATCGGGATTTTAATATATAAATCAGTTTTTTTTCATGTAAATCGGGTTTTTTTATCATTTAAATCGGATTTTTTTTTTTAAAATTTAAATCGGGATTTTCTTCTTAATTGAAATTGGGTTTTTAATTGGTCTAGTCCGGGTCAGACTAGATGACCGCTGGAAGTTTTTTTAAATATATAAATCAGGTTTTTTTCCCATTTAAATCGGGTTTTTTATTATTTAAATCGGATTTTTTTTTCATTTAAATCGTGTTTTTTTTAATTTAAATCGGATTTTTTTGTAATTTAAATCGGGATTTTAATATATAAATCAGTTTTTTTTTAATTTAAATAGGGTTTTTTATGATTTAAATCGGATTTTTTTTTAATTTAAATCGGGATTTTCTTTTTAATTGAAATGGGATTTTTAATTGGTCCGACTAGATGACCGCTGGATCCCTTTCTGTCCCCCTGCAGGCCGGACGCCGCAGTGGATCCCTGGCTAGCGGATCTCTGGGAGAAGATCCTGGCTTTGTATCCTCTTCCTGCTGGCCTGGATATCCTGAGTCCGGATGTTGTGTGCGGTTATTTTGAAATTATTAGAATATTGGACGTGCTAATAAGGATGAATAATAATTCCATCACAAAGTTAATAATAATAATAATAATTCCACCCCAAAATATATGATAATAACAATAATAATCATTCCACCAAAAAATTAATAATAATAATAATAATAATAATAATAATAATAATTCCATCACAAAATAAATAATAATAATAATAATAATAATAATAATAATGTTGCTTAGAGCTGATGTTTGAGAGCCAGGCATCCAACCTATTATTATTATTATTATTATTATTATTATTATTATTATTATTATTTATTTTTTGGTGGACTTTTTATTATTCATATTATCATATATTTTGGGGTGGAATTTTTATTCTTCTTCTTCTTCTTCTTCTTATCATCATTTATTTTTTGGTGGACTTTTTATTATTATTATTATTATTTATTTTCTGGTGGAATTTTTATTATTATTATTATTATTAATAATAATTATTTTTTGGTGGAATGATTATTATTCATATTATCATCATTTATTTTGTGGTGGAATTATTATTATTATTATTATTATTATTATTATTATTATTATTATTATTTGGACGCCTGGCTCTCCATCATTATTATTATTATTATTATATTATTATTATTATTATATTATTATTATTATTATTATTACTATTATTACTATTATTATTACTATTATTAGTTGGACGCCTGGCTCTCCATTATTATTATTATTATTATTATTATTATTATTATTATTAGTTAGACGCCTGGCTCTCCATTATTATTACTATTAATATGATTATTATTTAATTTGCCTTCCTTCCAGCTTGCCCTCCCGCTTCACCTTCCGTTTCCTGGACGACGACGGCGACCAATCGGAGCCCCCCGAACCCGAGCCGGGTCCCCCGTGCGAGGCCCGCCCCTTCCTGGCCCGGGTGCTGACCAATCAGAGGGTGACGTCCCAGTCGCACTTCCAGGACGTCCGGCTGATCGAGCTGGACGTGGCCGGATCCGGGATCCAGTGGGTTTCCCCCTGATATTAATAATATTAATTAATATTAATAATAGGAATAATAAGAAGAAATCCTGATATGGGGAGCTTCTTATTATGTATTATTTTTATTCTGCATTATGTACTGTGTATTATTATGTGTTGTTATTAATATTCTTGCAGGAACTGATAGGGAGCCAGGAATACAAAATTATTATTATTATTAATAATAATAGTAATACATAATATACAACCTCTAATTATTCTGTATTATTATTCTGTATTCTCTATTCTCTATTATTATTACTATTATTATTATTATTATTATTATTATTATTCCAGGAACTGATAGGGAGCCAGGAATACAAATTCAGGTTTCCCCCTGATATTAATAATATTAATTAATATTAATAATAGGAAGAATAATAAGAAATCCTGATTGGAGCTTCTTATTATGTATTATTTTTATTCTGCATTATGTACTATGTATTATTATGTGTTGTTATTAATATTCTTGCAGGAGCTGATAGGGAGCCAGGAGTACAAAATTATTATTATTATTATTATTAATAATAATAGTAATACATAATATACAACCTCTAATTATTCTGTATTATTATTCTGTATTTTTTTTATTTTTTATTATTATTATTATTATTATTATTATTATTCCAGGAACTGATAGGGAGCCAGGAATACAAAATTATTATTATTATTATTATTATTATTATTATTAATAGTAATACATAACATACCACCTCTAATTATTCTGTATTATTATTCTGTATTCTCTATTATTATTATTATCATCATCATTATTTCTCATTTATTTATTTATTTATTTATTTATTTATTTATTTATTTATTTTTGTTATTATTCCAGGAACTGATAGGGAGCCAGGAATACAAAAATAATAATAATAATAATAAAAAAATAATAGAGAATACAGAATAATAATACAGAATAATTAGAGGTTGTATGTTATGTATTACTATTATTATTATTAATAATAATAATAATAGTAATACATAACCTCTAATTATTCTGTATTCTTATTCTGTATTCTTATTCTGTATTCTTATTTTGTATTCTCTATTATTTTTATTATTATTATCATTATTTCTCTATTATTTATTTATTTATTTATTTATTCCTGATAGGGATTCAGGAATACAAAAACAGCATTCAACGTCTAATTATTATGCATATTTACGTATTATTATGCATTATAATGTATTATTTTTATGTAATATTATTATTATTATTATTCCAGGAACTGATAGGCCGCCAGGCATACAAAAAACATAATAATAATAATAATAATAATAATAATAATAATAATAATAATAATTCATAGCATTCAACCTCTAATTATTATGTATTATTATGCAATATTATGCATTATTATTATTATGTATTATTATTATTATGTATTATTATTATTATTATTACTATTACTATTACTATTACTATTATTATTCCAGGAACTGATAAGGCAGCCAGGCATACAATACTACTACTACTACTGCTAATAATAATAATAATAATAATAATAGCGTTCAACCTCTTCTTCTTCTTCTTCTTCTTCTTCTTCTTCTTCTTCTTCTTCTTATTATTCCAGGAACTGATAAGGCAGCCAGGCATACAATACTACTACTACTTCTAATAATAATAATAATAATAATAATAATAATAATACATAATAATAATGCATAATATTGCATAATAATACATAATAATTAGAGGTTGAATGCTATGAATTATTATTATTATTATTATTATTATTATTATTATTATCATTATTATTATTATTATTATTATTATTAATCCCGCTCCGCGCTACATTTCCCCCCAGGGCCGCCGCCGGCGACGTCGCCATGGTCGCCCCTAGCAACGCCCCGGAAGACGTCGCCCTCTTCTGCCGCCTCCTGAACCTGGATCCAGAACGGCGCTTTGTGGTCCAGCCGGCCGAGGAAGGTGCGGGTTCGAGTTTGGGGTCTCGGTGCTACGGTTCCCAGCGACTGGTTTGAGCGCTACGTTTCCCAGCGCCTGGTTTCCAGCATCTGGTTCCCAGCGCCTGGTTTTGAGCGCTACGTTTCCCAGCGCCTGGTTTCCAGTATCTGGTTCCCAGCGCCTGGTTTCCAGTATCTGGTTCCCAGCGCCTGGTTTTGAGCGCTACGTTTCCCAGCGCCTGGTTTCCAGTATCTGGTTCCCAGCGCCTGGTTTGAGCGCCATGGTTCCCAGTGCCACAGTTCCCAGCGCCTGGTTTCTAGCGCCATGGTTCCCAGTGCCACGGTTCCCAGTGCCAGAGTTCCCAGCGCCTAGTTCCCAGTGCCATGGCTCCCAGCGACTGGTTTGAGCGCTATGTTTCCCAGCGCCTGGTTTCAAGCGCCAAGATTCCCAGTGCCACAGTTCCCAGCGCCTAGTTCCCAGCGCCTGGTTTCCAGCACCAGGTTCCCAGTGCCACAGTTCCCAGCGCCTGGTTTCAAGCGCCATGGTTCCCAGCGCCTGGTTTCCAGTATCTGGTTCCCAGCGCCTGGTTTTGAGCGCTACATTTCCCAGTATCTGGTTCCCAGCGCCTGGTTTTGAGCGCTACGTTTCCCAGTATCTGGTTCCCAGCGACTGGTTTTGAGCACTACGTTTCCCAGTATCTGGTTCCCAGCGCCTGGTTTTGAGCGCTACGTTTCCCAGCATCTGGTTCCCAGCGCCTGGTTTTGAGCGCTACGTTTCCCAGTATCTGGTTCCCAGCGCCTGGTTTTGAGCGCTACGTTTCCCAGTATCTGGTTCCCAGCGCCTAGTTTTGCGCGCTACCTTTCCCAGCATCTGGTTACCAGCGCCTGGTTTCGAGCACTATGTTTCCCAGCGCCTGGTTTCCAGCATCTGGTTCCCAGCGCCTGGTTTCGAGCGCTACGTTTCCCAGCGCCTGGTTTCCAGTATCTGGTTCCCAGCGCCTGGTTTCCAGTATCTGGTTCCCAGCGCCTGGTTTTGGGCGCTACGTTTCCCAGCGCCTGGTTCCCAGTGCTAAGGTTCCCAGCGCCTGGTTTCGTGCGCCAAGATTCCAAGTGCCACAGTTCCCAGTGCCACAGTTCCCAGCGCCGGGTTCCCAAGGCCTAGTTCCCAGTGCCATGGCTCCCAGCGCCTGGTTTGAGCGCTACGTTTCCCAGCGCCTGGTTTGAGCGCTACGTTTCCCAGTGCCTGGTTTGAGCGCTACGTTTCCCAACGCCTGGTTTCCAGCATCTGGTTCCCAGCGCCTGGTTTCAAGCGCCAAGATTCCCAGTGCCACAGTTCCCAGCGCCGGGTTCCCAAGGCCTAGTTCCCAGTGCCATGGCTCCCAGCGCCTGGTTTGAGCGCTACGTTTCCCAGTGCCTGGTTTGAGCGCTACGTTTCCCAACGCCTGGTTTCCAGCATCTGGTTCCCAGCGCCTGGTTTCAAGCGCCAAGATTCCCAGTGCCATAGTTCCCAGTGCCATAGTTCCCAGCGCGTGGTTCCCGGTACCATGGTTTCCAGTGCCACAGTTCCCAGTGCCTGGGTTCTAGTGCCATGGTTCCCAGCGCCTGGTTTTGAGCGCCACGGTTCCCAGCACCCAGTTCCTGGCGCCACGGTTCCCAGCGCCCGGGTCCTGGTGCCACAGTTCCCAGCGCCTGGTTTCGAGCGCCATGGTTCCCAGTGCCACAGTTCCCAGCGCCTGGTTTCAAGTGCCACGGTTCCCAGTGCAACAGTTCCCAGCGCCTGGTTTCCAGTATCTGGTTCCCAGCGCCTTGTTCCCAGTGCCACAGTTCCCAGCACCGAGTTCCCAAGGCCTAGTTCCCAGTGCCATGGCTCCCAGCGACTGGTTTGAGCGCTACGTTTCCCAGCGCCTGGTTTCCAGTATCTGGTTCCCAGCGCCTGGTTTCGAGCGCTACGATTCCCAGCGCCTGGTTTCCAGTATCTGGTTCCCAGCGCCTGGTTTCCAGTATCTGGTTCCCAGCGCCTGGTTTCGGGCGCTACGTTTCCCAGCGCCTGGTTCCCAGTGCTAAGGTTCCCAGCGCCTGGTTTCGTGCGCCAAGATTCCAAGTGCCACAGTTCCCAGTGCCACAGTTCCCAGCGCCGGGTTCCCAAGGCCTAGTTCCCAGTGCCATGGCTCCCAGCGCCTGGTTTGAGCGCTACGTTTCCCAGCGCCTGGTTTGAGCGCTACGTTTCCCAGTGCCTGGTTTGAGCGCTACGTTTCCCAACGCCTGGTTTCCAGCATCTGGTTCCCAGCGCCTGGTTTCAAGCGCCAAGATTCCCAGTGCCACAGTTCCCAGCGCCGGGTTCCCAAGGCCTAGTTCCCAGTGCCATGGCTCCCAGCGCCTGGTTTGAGCGCTACGTTTCCCAGTGCCTGGTTTGAGCGCTACGTTTCCCAACGCCTGGTTTCCAGCATCTGGTTCCCAGCGCCTGGTTTCAAGCGCCAAGATTCCCAGTGCCATAGTTCCCAGTGCCATAGTTCCCAGCGCGTGGTTCCCGGTACCATGGTTTCCAGTGCCACAGTTCCCAGTGCCTGGGTTCTAGTGCCATGGTTCCCAGCGCCTGGTTTTGAGCGCCACGGTTCCCAGCACCCAGTTCCTGGCGCCACGGTTCCCAGCGCCCGGGTCCTGGTGCCACAGTTCCCAGCGCCTGGTTTCGAGCGCCATGGTTCCCAGTGCCACAGTTCCCAGCGCCTGGTTTCAAGTGCCACGGTTCCCAGTGCAACAGTTCCCAGCGCCTGGTTTCCAGTATCTGGTTCCCAGCGCCTTGTTCCCAGTGCCACAGTTCCCAGCACCGAGTTCCCAAGGCCTAGTTCCCAGTGCCATGGCTCCCAGCGACTGGTTTGAGCGCTACGTTTCCCAGCGCCTGGTTTCCAGCATCTGGTTCCCAGCGCCTGGTTTCGAGCGCTACGATTCCCAGCGCCTGGTTTCCAGTATCTGGTTCCCAGCGCCTGGTTTCCAGTATCTGGTTCCCAGCGCCTGGTTTCGTGCGCTACGTTTCCCAGTATCTGGTTCCCAGCGCCTGGTTTTGAGTGCTACGTTTCCCAGCATCTGGTTCCCAGCGCCTGGTTTTGGGCGCTACGTTTCCCAGCGCCTGGTTTCCAGCATCAGGTTCCCAGCGCCTGGTTTTGAGCGCTACGTTTCCCAGCGCCTGGTTTCCAGTATCTGGTTCCCAGTGCCTGGTTTCGAGCGCTACGTTTCCCAGCGCCTGGTTTGGAGCGCTACGCTTCCCAGCGCCTGGTTTCAAGCGCCAAGATTCCCAGTGCCACAGTTCCCAGGGCCGGGTTCCCAAGGCCTAGTTCCCAGTGCCATGGCTCCCAGCGACTGGTTTGAGCGCTACGTTTCCCAGTGCCTGGTTTGAGCGCTACGTTTCCCAACGCCTGGTTTCCAGCATCTGGTTCCCAGCGCCTGGTTTCAAGCGCCAAGATTCCCAGTGCCATAGTTCCCAGTGCCATAGTTCCCAGCGCGTGGTTCCCGGTACCATGGTTTCCAGTGCCACAGTTCCCAGTGCCTGGGTTCTAGTGCCATGGTTCCCAGCGCCTGGTTTTGAGCGCCACGGTTCCCAGCACCCAGTTCCTGGCGCCACGGTTCCCAGCGCCCGGGTCCTGGTGCCACAGTTCCCAGCGCCTGGTTTCGAGCGCCATGGTTCCCAGTGCCACAGTTCCCAGCGCCTGGTTTCAAGTGCCACGGTTCCCAGTGCAACAGTTCCCAGCGCCTGGTTTCCAGTATCTGGTTCCCAGCGCCTTGTTCCCAGTGCCACAGTTCCCAGCACCGAGTTCCCAAGGCCTAGTTCCCAGTGCCATGGCTCCCAGCGACTGGTTTGAGCGCTACGTTTCCCAGCGCCTGGTTTCCAGCATCTGGTTCCCAGCGCCTGGTTTCGAGCGCTACGATTCCCAGCGCCTGGTTTCCAGTATCTGGTTCCCAGCGCCTGGTTTCCAGTATCTGGTTCCCAGCGCCTGGTTTTGAGTGCTACGTTTCCCAGCATCTGGTTCCCAGCGCCTGGTTTTGGGCGCTACGTTTCCCAGCGCCTGGTTTCCAGCATCAGGTTCCCAGCGCCTGGTTTTGAGCGCTACGTTTCCCAGCGCCTGGTTTCCAGTATCTGGTTCCCAGTGCCTGGTTTCGAGCGCTACGTTTCCCAGCGCCTGGTTTGGAGCGCTACGCTTCCCAGCGCCTGGTTTCAAGCGCCAAGATTCCCAGTGCCACAGTTCCCAGCGCCGGGTTCCCAAGGCCTAGTTCCCAGTGCCATGGCTCCCAGCGACTGGTTTGAGCGCTACGTTTCCCAGCGCCTGGTTTCCAGCATTTGGTTCCCAGCGCCTGGTTTCAAGCGCTATGTTTCCCAGCGCCTGGTTTCAAGCGCCTTGTTCCCAGTGCCACAGTTCCCAGCGCCGGGTTCCCAAGGCCTAGTTCCCAGTGCCATGGCTCCCAGCGACTGGTTTTGAGCGCTACGTTTCCCAGCGCCTTGTTCCCAGTGCCACAGTTCCCAGCGCCGGGTTCCCAAGGCCTAGTTCCCAGTGCCATGGCTCCCAGCGACTGGTTTGAGCGCTACGTTTCCCAGCGCCTGGTTTCCAGCATCTAGTTCCCAGCGCCTGGTTTCGAGCGCCAGTTCCCAGCGCTACGCTTCCCAGCGCCTGGTTTCAAGCGCCAAGATTCCCAGTGCCACAGTTCCCAGCGCCGGGTTCCCAAGGCCTAGTTCCCAGTGCCATGGCTCCCAGCGACTGGTTTGAGCGCTACGTTTCCCAGCGCCTGGTTTCCAGCATTTGGTTCCCAGCGCCTGGTTTCAAGCGCTATGTTTCCCAGCGCCTGGTTTCAAGCGCCTTGTTCCCAGTGCCACAGTTCCCAGCGCCGGGTTCCCAAGGCCTAGTTCCCAGTGCCATGGCTCCCAGCGACTGGTTTTGAGCGCTACGTTTCCCAGCGCCTTGTTCCCAGTGCCACAGTTCCCAGCGCCGGGTTCCCAAGGCCTAGTTCCCAGTGCCATGGCTCCCAGCGACTGGTTTGAGCGCTACGTTTCCCAGCGCCTGGTTTCCAGCATCTAGTTCCCAGCGCCTGGTTTCGAGCGCCAGTTCCCAGCGCTACGGTTCCCAGCGCCTGGTTTCCAGCACCAGGTTCCCAGTGCCACAGCTCCCAGCGCCTGGTTCCCAGTGCTAAGGTTCCCAGCATCAGGTTTCGAGCACCACAGTTCCCAGTGCCACACTTCCCAGCGCCTGGTTTTGAGTGCCACGGTTCCCAGCGCCTCGTTCCTGGTGCCATGGTTCCCAGCGCCTGGTTTCAAGCACCACACTTCCTAGCTCCTGGGTCCTAGTGCCACAGTTCCCAGCGCCGGGTTCCCAAGGCCTAGTTCCCAGTGCCACGGTTCCCAGCGCCTGGTTTCGAGCGCTACGTTTCCCAGATTCTGGTTTCCAGCACCAGGTTCCCAGTATCTGGTTCCCAGCGCCACGGTTCCCAGTGCCACAGTTCCCAGCGCCTGGTTTCGAGTGCCACGGTTCCCAGTGCCACAGTTCCCAGCGCCTGGTTCCAGCACCAGGTTCCCAGTGCCACGTTTCCCAGCGCCTGGTTTCGAGCGCCACGGGTCCCAGTGCCACAGTTCCCAGCGCCTGGTTTTCATTATCTGGTCTTCAGCGCCTGGTTTCGAGCGCTATGTTTCCCAGCGCCTGGTTTCGAGCACCATGGTTCCCAGTGCCACAGTTCCCAGCGCCAGGTTCCCAGTGCCATGGTTCCCAGTGCCACAGTTCCCAGCGCCTGGTTCCCAGTGCTAAGGTTCCCCGCATCAGGTTCCCAGTGCCATGGTTTCCAGTATCTGGTTCCCAGCGCCACAGTTCCCAGCGCCTGGTTTCAAGCTCCATGGTTCCCAGTGCCACAGTTCCCAGCGCCAGGTTCCCAGTGCTAAGTTTCCCCACATCAGGTTCCCAGTGCCATGGTTTCCATCACCAGGTTCCCAGTGCTACAGTTCCCAGCGCCTGGTTCCCAGTGCTAAGGTTCCCCGCATCAGGTTCCCAGTGCCATGGTTTCCAGTATCTGGTTCCCAGCGCCACAGTTCCCAGCGCCTGGTTTCAAGCTCCATGGTTCCCAGTGCCACAGTTCCCAGCGCCAGGTTCCCAGTGCTAAGTTTCCCCACATCAGGTTCCCAGTGCCATGGTTTCCAGCACCAGGTTCCCAGTGCTACAGTTCCCAGCGCCTGGTTCCCAGTGCTAAGGTTCCCCGCATCAGGTTCCCAGTGCCATGGTTTCCAGCACCAGGTTCCCAGTGCAACGGTTCCCAGCGCCTGGTTTTGAGCGCCATGGTTCCCAGTGCTACAGTTCCCAGCGCCTGGTTCCCAGTGCTAAGGTTCCCCTCATCAGGTTCCCAGTGCCATGGTTTCCAGCACCAGGTTCCCAGTGCAATGGTTCCCAGCGCCTGGTTTCCAGTATCTGGTTCCCAGCGCCTGGTTTGGAGCGCTACGTTTCCCAGCGCCTGGTTTCAAGCGCCATGGTTCCCATTGCCACAGTTCGCAGTGCTAACGTTTCCAGTGCCATAGTTCCCAGCGCCTGGTTCCCAGTGCAACAGTTCCCAATGCCTAGTTTCCAGCATCTGGTTCCCAGCGCCTGGTTTTGAGCGCTACGTTTCCCAGCGCCTGGTTCCCAGCACCCAGTTCCTGGCGCTACAGTTCCCAGCGCCTGGTTCCCAGCGCCACAGTTCCCAGTGCTACAGTTCCCAGCGCCTGGTTCCCAGCGCCATAGCTCCCAGCGCTACAATTCCCAGCGCCACATTCCCAGCGCTACAGTTCCCATCCCCTATTTCCCAGCGCCATAGCTCCCAGCGCTACAGTTCCCAGTGCCATAGTTCCCAGCGCCTGGTTCCCAGCGCTACAGTTCCCATCACCTATTTCCCAGCGCCTGGTTCCCAGTGCCACAGTTCCCAGTGCCATGGTTCCCAGTGCCACAATTCCCAGCGCCTGGTTTTCATTATCTGGTCTCCAGCGCCTGGTTTCGTGTGCTACGTTTCCCAGCGCCTGGTTTCCAGTATCTGGTTCCCAGTGCCTGGTTCCCAGCGCTACAGTTCCCAGCGCCACATTTCCCATCACCTATTTCCCAGCGCCATAGCTCCCAGCGCTACAGTTCCCAGCGCCTGGTTCCCAGCACCAGGTTCCCAGCGCTACAGTTCCCATCACCTATTTCCCAGCGCCATAGCTCCCAGCGCTACAATTCCCAGCGCCTGGTTCCCAGTGCCACAGTTCCCAGCGCCTGGTTCCCAGCGCTACGGTTCCCATACCTAGTTCCCAGCGCCATAGTTCCCAGCGCCTGGTTCCCAGCGCCCCATTTCCCCTCCCCTATTCCCCAGCGCCTGGTTCCCGCGCTACAATTCCCAGCGCCCGTTTTGAACCCCTCTCTCGCTCCCCCTCAAACCTGACCCCTCCCTTCTCTCCCCGCCAGGCGCCGCGCTACCATTCCCGCTGCCCCAGCCCTGCACCCTGGGGCGCCTGGTGGAGCAGCACCTGGACCTCGCTAGAACTCCCAGGCGCTCCTTCTTCGAACTCGCCGCCCAGCTCTCGCCCGACGCCCGGGAGCGGGAGAAGCTGGCCGAGTTCGCCTCGGCGCCCGGTCAGGAGGAGCTGTACGCCTACTGCCACCGGGTGCGGCGCACGACGCTGGAGGTGGGTGACGCCCGGGAATTGTAGCGCGTGGGGTGCCAGGGGCGGGTGCCCGGTGTTACGGTTGCCAGCGCCTGGTTTTCCGGGTCGGGTTTGGGCGCTACGGTTCCCAGCGCCAGCATGAGACCTGGGAATTGTAGCGCATGCTTTTCGGCGCTGCGGTTCCCAGCGCCCGCGTGAGACCTGGGAATTATAGCGCATGGTTTTGGGCGCTGCGGTTCCCGCGCTATGGTTCCCGGCGCTGGAGGTGCATGAGAACTGGGAATTGTAGCGCATGGGTGGCAGGGGCGGGTGCCCGGTGCTACAGTTCCCAGCGCCTGGTTTTCCGGGTCTGGTTTTGGGCGCTACGGTTCCCAGCGCCGGGCGACACTGGATGTGGGTGATATTTGGGAATTGTAGCGCATGGGGTGCCAGGGGCGGATGACCAGTGCTACAGGGTCTGGTTTTGGGCGCTACAGTTCCCAGGGCCAGCGGGTGCGGCGGGCGACATTGGAGGTGGGTGGGATCCGAGAATTGTAGCGCGCGCGGTGTGGGGGCCACAGTTCCCAGCGCCTGGTTTCCACTGCCACAGTTCCCAGCGCCTAGTTCCCTGCGCTACAATTCCCAGCTCCTAGTTCCCAGCACTACAGTTCCCAGCGCCTAGTTCCCAGCACTACAGTTCCCAGACCAGGTTCCCAGCACTACAGTTCCCAGCGCCTAGTTTCCAGCACTACAGTTCCCAGACCAGCTTCCCAGCACTACAATTCCCAGCACCTTGTTCCCAGCACTACAGTTCCCAGCGCCTAGTTCCCAGCATCAGTTTGCAGCAGTACAGTTCCCAGCGCCTAGTTCCCTGCGCTACAATTCCCAAGGCCTAGTTCCCAAGACCTAGTTCCCAGCGCCTCGTTCCCAGCGCCTAGTTCCCAGCGCTACAGTTCCCAGCGCCCAGTTCCCAGCACTACAGTTCCCAGCGCCTAGTTCCCAGCACTACAGTTCTCAGACCAGGTTCCCTGCACTACAATTCCCAGCGCCTAGTTCCCAGCACTACAGTTCCCAGCGCCTAGTTCCCAGCACTACAGTTCCCAGCGCCTCGTTCCCGGCACTACAGTTCCCAGCGCCTCGTTCCCTGCACTACAGTTCCCAGCGCCTAGTTCTCAGCACTACAGTTCCCAGACCGGGTTCCCTGCACTACAATTCCCAGCACCTAGTTCCTTGCGCTACAATTCCCAAGTCCTTGTTCCCAGCGCCTAGTTCCCAGCACTACAGTTCGCAGCGCCTAGTTCCCAGCACTACAGTTCCCAGACCAGGTTCCCAGCGCTACAGTTCCCAGCGCCTAGTTCCCTGCACTACAGTTCCCAGCGCCTAGTTCCCTGCGCTACAATTCCCAAGGCCTCGTTCCCAGCGCCTGGTTCCCAGCGCTACAGTTCCCAGCGCCCAGTTCCCTGCGCCTAGTTCCCTGCGCTACAATTCCCAAGTCCTAGTTCCCAGCGCCTAGTTCCTAGGACTACATTTCCCAGCGGCTAGTTCACAGCACTACATTTCCCAGCGCCTAGTTCCCAGCACTACAATTCCCAGCGCCTAGTTCCCTGCGCTACAATTCCCAGCGCCTAGTTCCCAGACCAGATTCCCAGCACTGCAGTTCCCAGTGCCTAGTTCCTTGCGCTACAGTTCCCAGACCAGCTTCCCAGCGCTACAGTTCCCAGCGCCTAGTTCCCAGCACTACAGTTCCCAGACCAGCTTGCCTGCACTACAATTTCCAGCGCCTAGTTCCCTGCGCTACAGTTCCCAAGTCCTCGTTTCCAGCGTCAGTTTCCAGCACTACAGTTCCCAGCGCCTAGTTCCCTGCGCTACAATTCCCAAGGCCTCGTTCCCAGCGCCTGTTTCCCAGCACTACAGTTCCCAGTGCCTAGTTCCCTGTGCTACAGTTCCCAGCACCTAGTTCCCAGCACTACAATTCCCAGACCAGGTTCCCAGCACTACAGTTCCCAGCGCCTAGTTCCCAGCACTACAGTTCCCAGCGCCCAGTTCCCTGTGCTACAGTTCCCAGCGCCCAGTTCCCTGCGCTACAATTCCCACGGCCTACAATTCCCAACTCTGCGCTACAATTCCCAACTCTGCGCTACAATTCCCAACCCTGGCGCCCCGCAGCGCCCGCCTGCGCTACAACTCCCATTTCTCTCTCTCTCCCCGGCGCCAGGTCCTGCGCGACTTCCCCCGGACGGCCTCCGCCCTGCCCTGCCGCCTCCTCCTGGACCTCCTCCCTCGCACCCGCGCCCGGTCCTTCTCCCTGGCCTCCTCCCCTCTGGTGAGTCCCGGCGCGGGAGTTATAGTTTCCCTCCCCGCGCTACAGTTCCCGTACTACAACTCCCTCTCCCACCAGGCGCTGCCCGGCCGCATCCAGATCCTGGTGGCCGTCGTGCGCTACCGGACGCGCCTGGCCAAGCCCCGGACCGGGCTCTGCTCCAATTGGCTGGCCTCCCTCGACCCGGCGCAGGGTGAGTTGTAGCGCGGGCGCCGGGTGCAAAAATGCGCTATGTTTCTCCTGTCAATGTGCTAGGCGCCTGCGCTACGTTTCTCCTGTTGGCGCCTGCGCTATGTTTCTCCTGTCAACATGCTAGGCACCTGTGCTATGTTTCTCCTGTCATGCTAGGCGCCTGCGCTACGTTTCTCCTGTCAACATGCTAGGTGCCCACGCTATGTTTCTCCTGGACGCCCGCGCTACGTTTCTCCTGTCAACATGCTAGGCGCCCACGCTATGTTTCTCCTGGGCGCCCACGCTATGTTTCTCCTGGACACCCGCGCTACGTTTCTCCTTTCAACGGGCTGGGCGCCTGCGCTACGTTTCTCGTGTTGGTGCCTGCGCTATGTTTCTCCTGTCAACATGCTAGGCGCCTGTGCTATGTTTCTCCTGTCATGCTAGGCGCCTGCGCTACGTTTCTCCTGTCAACATGCTAGGTGCCCACGCTATGTTTCTCCTGGGCGCCCGCGCTATGTTTCTCCTGTCAACATGCTAGGCGCCCACGCTATGTTTCTCCTGGGCGCCCACGCTATGTTTCTCCTGGACACCCGCGCTACGTTTCTTTCAACGGGCTGGGCGCCTGCGCTACGTTTCTCGTGTTGGTGCCTGCGCTATGTTTCTCCTGTCAACATGCTAGGCGCCTGTGCTATGTTTCTCCTGTCATGCTAGGCGCCTGTGCTATGATTCTCCTGTCAACATGCTAGGCGCCTGCGCTACGTTTCTCCTGGACGCCCGCGCTACGTTTCTCCTGTCAACATGCTAGGCGCCTGCGCTATGTTTCTCCTGTCATGCTAGGCGCCCGCGCTACGTTTCTCCTGTCAACATGCGCCCGCGCAAGGTATCCCATGCCCGGACCTGACGCCCGCGCTACGTTTCTCCTGGCAGGGCCGGGCGCCCGTGCTACGTTTCTCGGGTAGGGCCGGGCGCCCGTGCTACGTTTCTCGGGTAGGGCCGGGCGCCCGTGCTACGTTTCTCGGGTAGGGCCGGGCGCCCGTGCTACGTTTCTCCCCTCCCAGTGCAACTCAAAGTACCTAGACAGCGCTAGACGCATGCGCTACATTTCCCCTGGGAAGCGCTACAAGCCCGCGCTACGTTTCCCATGCCAGCGCTACATTTCCCATGTCAGCGCTATGTTTCCCATGCCAGCGCTACGTTTCCCATGTCAGCGCTACTTTTTTCATGCCAGGCGCCCCTCAAAGTACCTAGGCAGCGCTAGACGCCTGTGCTACGTTTCCCCTGCCAGCGCCCCTCAAAACGCCTAGGCGAGGCTGGGCGCCTGCGCTACGTTTCCCATGTCTGCGCTACGTTTCTCCTGCCAGGCGCCCCCTCAAAGTACCTAGGCAGCACTGGGCGCCTGTGCTACGTTTCCCATGCCAGCGCTACGTTTCCCATGTCTGCGCTACGTTTCCCATGTCTGCGCTACCTTTTTCCTGCCAGGCGCCCCTCAAAGTACCTGGGCAGCACTGGGCGCCCGCGCTACGTTTCCCATGTCTGCACTACCTTTTTCCTGCCAGGCGCCCGCGCTACATTTCCCATGTCTGCACTACCTTTTTCCTGCCAGGCGCCCGCGCTACATTTCCCATACTACCCATCGCCAGGCGCCCGCGCTACATTTCCCATAGTGCCTACTCACCACCAGGCGCCCGCGCTACGTTTCCCATAGTACCTACCCATCACTAGACGCCCGCGCTACATTTCCCATAGTACCCACCCTGAAGTACCTAGGCAGTGCTAGGCGCCCGCGCTACATTTCCCATAGCACCCATCGCCAGGCGCCCGAGCTACATTTCCCATAGTACCTACCCATCACTAGACGCCCGCGCTACATTTCCCATAGTACCCACCCTGAAGTACCTAGGCAGTGCTAGGCGCCCGCGCTACATTTCCCATAGCACCCATCGCCAGGCGCCCGCGCTACATTTCCCATAGCACCCATCGCCAGGCGCCCGAGCTACATTTCCCATAGTACCTACCCATCACTAGACGCCCGCGCTACATTTCCCATAGTACCCACCCTAAAGTACCTAGGCAGTGCTAGGCGCCCGCGCTACATTTCCCATAGTAACTACCCACCACCAGGCGCCCGCGCTACGTTTCCCACAGCACCCACCAATCACCTGGCGCCCGCGCTATGTTTCCCACAGTACCCAGCAATCACCAGGCGCCCGCGCTACGTTTCCCATACTACCCATCGCCAGGCGCCCGCGCTACATTTCCCACAGTACCCAGCAATCACCATACGCCCGCGCTCCATTTCCCCTACTCCCCATCGCCAGGCGCCCACGCTACATTTCCCATACTACCCATCGCCAGGCGCCCGCGCTACATTTCCCATACTACCCATCGCCATTCGCTCGCGCTACATTTCCCATAGTACCTACCCATCGCCAGGCGCCCGCGCTACATTTCCCATACTACCCATCCCCAGGCGCCCGCGCTACATTTCCCATGTCTGCGCTACCTTTTTCCTGCCAGGCGCCCCCTCTAATTACCTGGGCAGCACTGGGCGCCCGTGCTACGTTTCCCATGTCTGCGCTACGTTTTTCCTGCCAGGCGCCCCCTCAAAGTAGCTAGGCAGCACTGGGCGCCCGCGCTACGTTTCCCATACTACCCATCACCTGGCACCCGCGCTACGTTTCCCATACTACCCATCGCCAGGCGCCCGCGCTACATTTCCCACACTACCTACCCATCACTCGACGCCCGCGCTACATTTCCCATAGTACCCACCCTAAAGTACCTAGGCAGTGCTAGGCGCCCGCGCTACATTTCCCATAGTAGCTACCCACCACCAGGCGCCCGCGCTACATTTCCCATAGTACCCACCCTAAAGTACCTAGGCAGTGCTAGGCGCCCGCGCTACATTTCCCATAGTAGCTACCCACCACCAGGCGCCCGCGCTACATTTCCCATAGTACCCACCCTAAAGTACCTAGGCAGTGCTAGGCGCCCGCGCTACATTTCCCACACTACCCATCACTAGACACCCGCGCTACATTTCCCATAGTACCCACCCTAAAGTACCTAGGCAGTGCTAGGCGCCCGCGCTACATTTCCCATAGTAGCTACCCACCACCAGGCGCCCGCGCTACATTTCCCATAGTACCCACCCTAAAGTACCTAGGCAGTGCTAGGCGCCCGCGCTACATTTCCCACACTACCCATCACTAGACACCCGCGCTACATTTCCCATAGTACCCACCCTGAAGTACCTAGGCAGTGCTAGGCGCCCGCGCTACATTTCCCATAGTAGCTACCCACCACCAGGCGCCCGCGCTACATTTCCCATAGTACCCACCCTAAAGTACCTAGGCAGTGCTAGGCGCCCGCGCTACATTTCCCACACTACCCATCACTAGACACCCGCGCTACATTTCCCATAGTACCCACCCTGAAGTACCTAGGCAGTGCTAGGCGCCCGCGCTACATTTCCCATAGTAGCTACCCACCACCAGGCGCCCGCGCTACATTTCCCATAGTACCCACCCTAAAGTACCTAGGCAGTGCTAGGCGCCCGCGCTACATTTCCCATAGTACCTACCCACCACCAGGCGCCCGCGCTACATTTCCCCTAGTACCTACCCAACACCAGGCGCCCGCGCTACATTTCCCATAGTACCTACCCATCGCCAGGCGCCCGTGCTACGTTTCCCATAGTACATACCCACAAGGCGCCTGTGCTACGTTTCCCATAGTACCTACCCACCAGGCGCCCACGCTACGTTTCCCATACTACCCATCGCCAGGCGCCCGCGCTACATTTCCCACACTACCTACCCATCACTCGACGCCCGCGCTACATTTCCCATAGTACCCACCCTGAAGTACCTAGGCAGTGCTAGGCGCCCGCGCTACATTTCCCATAGTAGCTACCCACCACCAGGCGCCCGCGCTACATTTCCCATAGTACCCACCCTAAAGTACCTAGGCAGTGCTAGGCGCCCGCGCTACATTTCCCACACTACCCATCACTCGACGCCCGCGCTACATTTCCCATAGTACCCACCCTAAAGTACCTAGGCAGTGCTAGGCGCCCGCGCTACATTTCCCACACTACCCATCACTCGACGCCCGCGCTACATTTCCCATAGTACCCACCCTAAAGTACCTAGGCAGTGCTAGGCGCCCGCGCTACATTTCCCACACTACCCATCACTAGACACCCGCGCTACATTTCCCATAGTACCCACCCTGAAGTACCTAGGCAGTGCTAGGCGCCCGCGCTACATTTCCCATAGTAGCTACCCACCACCAGGCGCCCGCGCTACATTTCCCATAGTACCCACCCTAAAGTACCTAGGCAGTGCTAGGCGCCCGCGCTACATTTCCCACACTACCCATCACTAGACACCCGCGCTACATTTCCCATAGTACCCACCCTGAAGTACCTAGGCAGTGCTAGGCGCCCGCGCTACATTTCCCATAGTAGCTACCCACCACCAGGCGCCCGCGCTACATTTCCCATAGTACCCACCCTAAAGTACCTAGGCAGTGCTAGGCGCCCGCGCTACATTTCCCATAGTAGCTACCCACCACCAGGCGCCCGCGCTACATTTCCCATAGTACCCACCCTAAAGTACCTAGGCAGTGCTAGGCGCCCGCGCTACATTTCCCACACTACCCATCACTAGACACCCGCGCTACATTTCCCATAGTACCCACCCTAAAGTACCTAGGCAGTGCTAGGCGCCCGCGCTACATTTCCCACACTACCCATCACTAGACACCCGCGCTACATTTCCCATAGTACCCACCCTGAAGTACCTAGGCAGTGCTAGGCGCCCGCGCTACATTTCCCATAGTACCTACCCACCACCAGGCGCCCGCGCTATGTTTCCCATAGTACCTACCCACCAGGCGCCCGTGCTACGTTTCCCATAGTACCTACCCACCAGGCGCCCGCGCTACGTTTCCCATACTACCCATCGCCAGGCGCCTGCGCTACGTTTCCCATACTACCCACCAATCACCAGGCGCCCGCGCTACGTCTCCCGCCCCTGACGCCGCGCTACGTTTCTCCCCCCAGGCGCCGCCCACGTCCCCCTCTGGGTGAAGAAGGGGGCGCTACGGTTCCCGACGGACCCCGAGACGCCCGTGGTGATGGTGGCGCCCGGCACCGGGGTGGCGCCCTTCCGCGCCGCCCTCCAGGAACGCGTAGCGCAGGGGAGGAGAGGTGGGCGCCTGCTCCGATTTGCATGGGCTTTAAATAAGGGGCTGAGTAGAAATAAGACACTATTATTATTATTATTATTATTATTATTATTATTATTACTATTATTATTATTATTATTATTATTATTATTATTATTATTTTAAATAATGGGCGGAGTAGAAATAAGACATTATTATTATTATTATTATTATTATTATTATTACTATTATTATTATTATTATTATTATTATTATTATTATTTTAAATAATGGGCGGAGTAGAAATAAGACATTATTATTATTATTATTATTATTATTATTATTATTATTATTATTAATTTAAATAATGGGCGGAGTAGAAATAAGACATTACTATTATATAGTATATATACTATACTATAAACTATACTAATAACTTTACTGTTATTATATTATTATT
>NC_070621.1:529456-561956 GCF_027172205.1 Podarcis raffonei
CTAGTACTGGAAATAAATGGTGTTTGGCGCTACGGTTCCCAGAATCCCCTGGGCGCTGCGGTTCCCAGAATCCTCTGGGGCGCTATGGTTTCCGGCGCCTAGTACTGGAAATAAATGGTGTTTGGCGCTACGTTTCCCAGAATGCTCTGTGCGCTACGTTTCCCAGAATTCTCTGGGCGCTACGGTTCCCAGAATCCTCTGTGCGCTACGGTTCCCACAAACCTCTGGGTGCTACAGTTCCCAGAATCCTTTGGGGTGCTATGGTTCCCGGCGCCTAGTACTGGAAATAAATGGTGTTTGGCACTACGTTTCCCAGAATCCTCTGTGCGCTACGGTTCCCAGAATCTTCTGGGCGCTACAGTTCCCAGAATCCTCTGTGTGCTACGGTTCCCAGAATCCTCTGGTGTGCTGTGGTTCCCGGCGCCTAGTACTGGAAATAAATGGTGTTTGGCGCTACGTTTCCCAGAATCCTCTGTGCGCTACGGTTCCCAGAATCCTCTGGGCGCTACGGTTCCCAGAATCCCCTGGGCGCTACGGTTCCCAGAAACCTCTGTGCGCTACGGTTCCCAGAAACCTTTGTGCGCTACGGTTCCCAGAATCCTCTGGGGTGCTATGGTTCCCGGCGCCTAGTGCTGGAAATAAATGGTGTTTGGAACTACGTTTCCCAGAATCCTCTAGGCACTACGTTTCCCAGAAGCCTCTGGGCGCTACGGTTCCCAGAATCCTCTGGGCGCTACGGTTCCCAGAATCCCCTGGGCGCTACGGTTCCCAGAATCCTCTGGGCGCTACGGTTCCCATAATCCCCTGGGCGCTACGGTTCCCAGAATCCTCTGGGCGCTACAGTTCCCAGAATCCTCTGGGCGCTACGATTCCCAGAATCCCCTGGGCGCTACAGTTCCCAGAATCCTCTGGGGTGCTATGGTTCCCGGCGCCTAGTACTGGAAATAAATGGTGTTTGGCGCTACGTTTCCCAGAATTCTCTGTGCGCTACGGTTCCCAGAATCCTCTGGGGCGCTGTGGTTCCCGGCGCCTAGTACTGGAAATAAATGGTGTTTGGCGCTACGTTTCCCAGAATTCTCTGTGCCCTACAGTTTCCAGAATCCACTGGGCGCTACGGTTCCCATAATCCCCTGGGCGCTACTGTTCCCAGAATCCTCTGTGCGCTACGATTCCCAGAAACCTCTGGGCGCTACGGTTCCCAGAATCCTCTGGGCGCTACGGTTCCCAGAAACCCCTGGGCGCTACGGTTCCCAGAATCCTCTGTGTGCTACAGTTCCCAGAATCCCCTGGGCGCTACGCTTCCCAGAATCCTCTGGGCGCTACAATTCCCAGAATCCTCTGGGCGCTACGATTCCCAGAAACCTCTGGGCGCTACGATTCCCAGAATCCTCTGGGGTGCTATGGTTTCCGGCGCCTAGTCCTGGAAATAAATGGTGTTTGGCTCTACGTTTCCCAGAATTCTCTGTGCGCTATGGTTCCCAGAATCCCCTGGGCGCTACAATTCCCAGAATCCTCTGGGCGCTACAGTTCCCATAATCCTCTGGGCGCTACGGTTCCCAGAATCCTCTGGGCGCTACGGTTCCCAGAATCCTCTGGGCGCTACGGTTCCCAGAATCCTCTGGGCGCTGCGGTTCCCAGAATCCCCTGGGCGCTGCGGTTCCCAGAATCCTCTGGGGCGCTACAGTTCCCGGCGCCTAGTGCTGGAAATAAATGGTGTTTGGTGCTACATTTCCCATAATTCTCTGTGCGCTACGTTTCCCAGAATTCTCTGGGCGCTACGGTTCCCAGAATCCTCTGGGTGCTGCGGTTCCCAGAATCCTCTGGGCGCTACGGTTCCCAGAATCCTCTGGGCGCTACGATTCCCAGAATCCTCTGGGCGCTACGATTCCCAGAAACCTCTGGGCGCTACGATTCCCAGAATCCTCTGGGGTGCTATGGTTTCCGGCGCCTAGTCCTGGAAATAAATGGTGTTTGGCTCTACGTTTCCCAGAATTCTCTGTGCGCTATGGTTCCCAGAATCCCCTGGGCGCTACAATTCCCAGAATCCTCTGGGCGCTACGGTTCCCAGAATCCTCTGTGCGCTACGGTTCCCAGAATCCTCTGAGCGCTACGGTTCCCAGCGCCTAGTACTGGAAATAAAAGGATGATGGTTACTGGTTGGGTTTCGCGCGCTGCGGTTCCCGGCGCCTGAATGAATTGCCATGAACGAACTACAGTTCCCAGGCGCCTTGAATGACTTGATTGAACTGAATGAACTACAGTTCCCATGCGCCTGGAATGACCTGCGATTGCCCTCAATAAACTACAGTTCCCATGCTCTTTATCTAAATGAACTACAGTTCCCAGGCGCCTGGCGTCACCTGCGCTTGCCCTGAATGAACTACAGTTCCCAGGCGCCTGGAATGAGCTGCACTTTCCCTGAATGAACTACAGTTCCCAGGCGCCTTGAGTGACCTGCACTTTACCTGAATGAACTGCAGTTCCCAGGCGCCTGGCGTCACCTGCACTTGCCCTGAATGAACTACAGTTCCCAGGCGCCTTGAGTGACCTGTAATTTCCCTGAATGAACTACAGTTCCCAGGCGCTTCCAGGCCGAGACCTGGTCCTGAGCCGGGCGCTGCTGGGAAATGTATTTCCGGCCGGTAGGTCTGGGCGCTACAGTTCCCAGAATCCGGTTCGTGTTTGGCGCGCTGCGGTTCCCAGGCGCCTGGAATGCGCTGCAGTTGCCCCGAATAAACTACAGTTCCCAAGCACCTGGCGTGATTTCAATTGCCATCAATGAACTACAGTTCCCAGGCGCCTGGAATGATCTCGATGGCCTTGGGTGAACTACAGTTCCCAAGCGCCCTGAACAAACTACAGTTCCCAGGCGCCTTGAGTGACCTCCAATTGCCCCGAGCAAACTACAGTTCCCAGGTGCCTGGAGTGATTTCAATTGCCATTAATGAACTACAGTTCCCAAGCGCCAGAATGATCTCGATGGCCTTGGGTGAACTACAGTTCCCAAGCGCCCTGAACAAACTACAGTTCCCAGGCGCCTGGAATGAGCTGTGATTTCCCTGAATGAACTACAGTTCCCAGGCGCCTTGAGGGACCTGCACTTTCCCTGAATGAACTACAGTTCCCAGGCGCCCTGAATGAACTGTAGTTCCCAAGTGCCCTGAATTACATGCGATTGCCCTGAATGAACTACAGTTCCCAGGCACCTGGAGTGACCTCATTGCACAGAATGAACTGCAGTTCCCAGGCGCCTTGAATGACTTGATTGCCCTGAATGAACTACAGTTCCCAGGCGCCTTGAATGACTTGATTGCCCTGAATGAACTACAGTTCCCAGGCGCCTTGAGTGAAATGCAGTTCCCCTGAATGAACTACAGTTCCCAGGTGCCTTGAGTGAAATGCAGTTGCCCTGAATGAACTACAGTTCCCATGCGCCTGGAATGCCCTCAATTGTCCTGAATGAACTACAGTTCCCATGCGCCTGGAATGATTTGATTGCCCTGAATGAACTACAGTTCCCAGGCGCCTTTCCTGACCTGTGATTGCCCTGAATGAACTACAGTTCCCAGGCGCCTTGAGTGACCTGATTGCCCTGAATGAACTACAGTTCCCAGGCGCTTTGAACAACTGATTGCCCTGAATAAACTACAGTTCCCAGGCGCCTTGAATGACCTGATTGCCCTGAATAAACTACAGTTCCCAGGCGCCTTGAATGACCTGATTGCCCTGAATGAACTAGTTCCCAGGCGCTTTGCATGAACTGTGATTGCCCTGAATGAACTACAGTTCCCAGGCGCCTGGAATGAGCTGCGATTGCCCTGAATGAACTACAGTTCCCAGGCGCTTTGAATGACCTGCGATTGCCCTGAATGAACTACAGTTCCCAGGCGCTTTGAATGAACTGAGATAGCACAGAGCAAACTAAGGTTCCCAGCGCCCTACAGTTCCCGGCACCCAGTACCCAGGTAATTGGTACCCAGGAAACAGGGAGGAAGGAGAGTAATTGTTACCCAGGAAGTAGGGAGGAAGGAGAGTAATAGGGAGGAAGGAGAGTAATAGGGAGTGAGGAGAGTGATTGGTACCCAGGAAGTAGGGAGGAAGGAGAGTAATAGGGAGGAAGGAGAGTGATTGGTACCCAGGAAGTAGGGAGGAAGGAGAGTGATTGGTACCCAGGAAGCAGGGAGGAAGGAGAGTAATAGGGAGGAATGAGAGTAATAGGGATGAATGAGAGTAATTGGTACCCAGGAAGTAGGGAGGGAGGAGAGTAATAGGGAGGAATGAGAGTAATAGGGATGAATGAGAGTAATTGGTACCCAGGAAGTAGGGAGGAAGCAGAGAGAGTGACAGGGAGGAAGGAGAGTAATAGGAAGGAAGGAGAGTAGCAGGGAGGAAGGAGAGTAATTGGTACCCAGGAAATGGGGAGGAAGGAGAGTAATAGGGAGGAAGGAGAGTAATTGGCACCCAGGAAGTAGGAAGTAGAGTGATTTGTGAGTATTTGGTACCCAGGAAGTAGTGAGGGAGGAAATTGGCACACATGAAGTGGGGAGGAAGAAGAGTAATAGGGAGGAAGGAGAGTAATAGGGAGGAAGGAGAGTAATTGGTACCCAGGAAGTAGGGAAGAAGCAGAGAGAGTGACAGGGAGGAAGGAGAGTAATAGGAAGGAAGGAGAGTAGCAGGGAGGAAGGAGAGTAATTGGTACCCAGGAAATGGGGAGGAAGGAGAGTAATAGGGAGGAAGGAGAGTAATAGGAAGGAAGGAGAGTAATTGTTACCCATGAAATGGGAAGGAGAGTAATAGGGAGGAATGAGGGTAATAGGGAGGAATGAGAGTAGCAGGGAGGAAGGAGAGTAATTGGTACCCAGGAAGTGGGGAGGAAGGAGAGTAATAGGGAGGAAGGAGAGTAACATGTAGGAAGGAGAGCAATTGGTACCCAGGAAATGGGGAGGAAGGAGAGTAATAGGGAGGAAGGAGAGTGATAGGGAGGGAGGAGAGTGACTGGTACCCAGGAAGTAGGGAGGAAGGAGAGTGATTGGTACCCAGGAAGTAGGGAGGGAGGAGAGTAATAGGGAGGAATGAGAGTAATAGGGATGAATGAGAGTAATTGGTACCCAGGAAGTAGGGAGGAAGCAGAGAGAGTGACAGGGAGGAAGGAGAGTAATTGGCACCCAGGAAGTGGGGAGGGAGAGTAATAGGGAGGAAGGAGAGTAATTGGCACCCAGGAAGTAGGAAGTAGAGTGATTTGTGAGTATTTGGTACCCAGGAAGTAGTGAGGGAGGAAATTGGCACACATGAAGTGGGGAGGAAGAAGAGTAATAGGGAGGAAGGAGAGTAATAGGGAGGAAGGAGAGTAATTGGTACCCAGGAAATAGGGAGGATGGAGAGTGATTGGTACTCGGGGGAGGAGGGAGGAAGAGGGAGACGATGCTCCAAGGAGAGTGATTCGTACCCAGGAAATAGGGAGGAAGGGGAGTAAATGGTACCCAGGAAATGATGAGGAAGGAGAGTAATTGGTACCCAGGGAGGGAGGAGGAGAAAGGGGGTGAGGGTGGAGAGGAAACAGACGCTCTGAGAAGAGTAATAGGTACCCAAGGAGGGAGAGGGTGGAGGGTTTCCCGCTGGAGGAGAGTAATAGGTACCCAGGGAGGAAGGAGGAAGAGGATGGAGAGGCCGAGGGATTGTTTTCCTGGAAGGAATTGGTACCCAGCGAGGGGAGGGGCGAGCGATGCTCTGAGGAGAGTAATTGGTACCCAGGAAATAGGGAGGATAGAGAGTAATTGGTACTTGGGTAGGAGGGAGGAAGAGGGGAACGATGCTCCAAGGAGAGTAATTCGTACCCAGGAAATAGGGAGGAAGGAGAGTAATAGGGAGGAAGGAGAGTAATTGGTACCCGGGAAATGGTGAAGAAGGAGAGTAATTTGTACCCAGGAAATGGTGAAGAAGGAGAGTAATTGGTACCCAGGAGGGAGGGAGGAAGAGGAAAACGATGCTCCGAGGAGAGTAATTGGTACCCAGGAAATAGGGAGGATGGAGAGTGATTGGTACCCGGGGAGGAGGGAAGAAGGGGGAGGGGAGGAGGATGGAGAGGAAACAGACGCTCTGAGAAGAGTAATAGGTACCCGAGGAGGGAGAGGGTGGAGGGTTTCCCGCTGGAGGAGAGTAATTGGTACCCAGGGAGGAAGAGGAGGGAGAGGAAAACAAGGCCGAGGGATTATTTTCCCCGGAAGGAAAACGATGCTGCAAGGAGAGTAATTGGTACCCAGGGAGGAGGAGGAGGGAGAGGGGTTTTCCCCCTGGAAGAGAGTAATTGGTACCCAGGAGGAAGGAGCAAGAGGGTGAGAGGCCGAGGGATTATTTTCCCGGAAGGAAAACGATGCTGCAAGGAGAGTAATTGGTACCCAGGGAGGAGGGAGGTAGAGCATCCCTTGACCTCTCAATCTCCGCCCCCCCCACTCTTCCTCCTCCTTGGGTACCACTCCTACTTGAAGCATCCTTCTACTTCCTGTCTCCTCCTGCATCCTTCCTCCTCCTCCTCCTCCTTGGGTACCTTCTACTTCCTCCTTCCTCTTCCTCCTTCGGTACCTTCTACTTCCTCCTTCCTCCTGCATCCTTCCTCCTCCTCCTTGGAGCATCCTTCTACTTCCTGTCTCCTCCTGCATCCTTCCCCTTCCTCCTTGGGTACCACTCTGAGCATCGGTTTCCTTCCGGGAAATAATCCCTCACCCTCTCCATCCTCTTCCTCCTTCCTCCCTGGGTACCAATTCCTCTCCTCCAGGGGCAAACCCTTCCACTTCTCCATCCTCTTCCTCCCTGGGTACCAGTTCCTCTCCTCGGAGCATCGTTTTCCTTCCAGGAAACTAATCCCCCAGCCTCTCACCCTCTTCCTCCTTCCCTGGGTACCAATCGCTCTCCCCGCAGCATCGTTTTCCTTCTGGGAAAATAATACCTCGGCCTCTCCATCCTCTTCCCCCCTGGGTACCAATTACCCCTCACCCTCTCCATCCTCTTCCTCCCTGGGTACCAATTACTCTCCTTGCAGCATCGTTTTCCTTCCGGGAAACTAATCCCCCAGCCTCTCACCCTCGTCCTCCTGTCCCACTGGGTACCAATTACCCCTCGCCCTCTCCATCCTCTTCCTCCCTGGGTACCAATTCCTCTCCTCCAGGGGCAAACCCTTCCCCTTCTCCATCCTCTTCCTCCCTGGGTACCAATTACTCTTCACATAGCTTCTGTTTCCTCTCCATCCTCCTCCATCCTCCCCCCTTCTCCTCCCTCCCTGGGTACCAATCCCTCTCCCCGCAGCATCGTTTTCCTTCCGGGAAAATAATCCCTCGGCCTCTCCATCCTCTTCCTCCTTCTTCCCTGGGTACCAATTACTCTCCTCGGAGCATCGTTTTCCTTCTGGGAAAATAATACCTCGGCCTCTCCATCCTCTTCCTCCCTGGGTACCAATTCCTCTCCTCCAGGGGCAAACCCTTCCACTTCTCCATCCTCTTCCTCCCTGGGTACCAGTTCCTCTCCTCGGAGCATCGTTTTCCTTCCAGGAAACTAATCCCCCAGCCTCTCACCCTCTTCCTCCTTCCCTGGGTACCAATCGCTCTCCCCGCAGCATCGTTTTCCTTCTGGGAAAATAATACCTCGGCCTCTCCATCCTCTTCCTCCCTGGGTACCAATTCCTCTCCTCCAGGGGCAAACCCTTCCCCTTCTCCATCCTCTTCCTCCCTGGGTACCAATTACTCTTCACATAGCTTCTGTTTCCTCTCCATCCTCCTCCATCCTCCCCCCTTCTCCTCCCTCCCTGGGTACCAATCCCTCTCCCCGCAGCATCGTTTTCCTTCCGGGAAAATAATCCCTCGGCCTCTCCATCCTCTTCCTCCTTCTTCCCTGGGTACCAATTACTCTCCTCGGAGCATCGTTTTCCTTCTGGGAAAATAATACCTCGGCCTCTCCATCCTCTTCCTCCCTGGGTACCAATTCCTCTCCTCCAGGGGCAAACCCTTCCCCTTCTCCATCCTCTTCCTCCCTGGGTACCAATTACTCTCCTTGGAGCATCGTTTTCCTTCCGGGAAAATAACCCCTCTGCCTCTCCATCCTCTTCCTCCTTCCCCCCTGGGTACCAATTACCCCTCGCCCTCTCCATCCTCTTCCTCCCTGGATACCAATTTCTCTCCTGGGAGCATCGTTTTCCTTCCGGGAAAATAATCCCTCGGCCTCTCCATCCTCTTCCTCCTTCCTCCTGGGTACCAATTACTCTCCTCCAGGGGAAAACCCCTCTCCCACCTCCTCCTCCCTGGGTACCAATTACTCTCCTCCAGCGGGAAACCCTCCACCCTCTCCACCCTCTCCCTCTCTGGGTACCAATCTCTCTCCCCGCAGCATCATTTTCCTTCTGGGAAAATAATCCCTCGGCCTCTCCATCCTCTTCCTCCTTCTTTACCTGGGTACCAATTACTCTCCTCCAGGGGAAAACCCCTCTCCCACTCCTCCTCCCTGGGTACCAAATACTCTCCTTGCAGCATCGTTTTCCTTCCGGGGAAAATAATCCCTCGGCCTTGTTTTCCTCTCCCTCCTCCTCCTCCTCCTCCCTGGGTACCAATTACTCTCCTCCAGCGGGAAACCCTCTCCCTCTCTGGGTACCTATTACTCTTCTCAAAGCGTCTGTTTCCTCTCCATCCTCCTCCTCTCCCCCTTCTTCCCTCCTCCCTGGGTACCAATTACTCTCCAGCGGGAAACCCTCCACCCTCTCCATCCTCTCCCTCTCTGGGTACCAATTACTCTACTTGGAGCATCATTTTCCTGGGGGGGGGAATCCTTCAGCCTCTCCATCCTCTTCCTCCTTCTTCCCTGGGTACCAATTCCTTTCCTCCAGGTGAAAACCATCTCCATCCTCCTCCTCCTCGGGTACCTATTACTCTTCTCAGAGCATCTTTCCCCTCTCCATCCATCCTCTTCCTCCCTGGATGGAGGAGCATCTTTTCCTTCTCCATCCATCCTTCCTCCCCTCCCTCCGCCCTGCCAATCTCCCAGCATCCTCCTCTGCAGGAAGTCCCGCCCCCTCCATCCCCTCGTCCTCCAATCCCTCCTCCCCCTTCCCTCCTCCGTCCCTTGGGTACCATTCCTGCATCCCGGTTGGACCTGTCAATCACCCATCAGTTCTTACTCTTCCGAAGCAGGAAGATTGACAGGAAGATTGTCAAGCATGAAGATTGACAGGAGGGCGGGACAAACACACACACCCCCTCCGAAAAAAATACTCCCGCCTTCCTTCTTTCTCCCGGTTCGTCGCAGCATCCTTCCCTGCATCCCTTTCAACATCCTGGGTATCTCCCTCCTCCCAGCATCCTCCCCTCCTCCGCAGGAAGTCCCGCCCCCTTCCTCCCTCTCCCTCCTCCCTCCTTCCTCCACCAACCGGATCCGTCAGGTACCATTCCAGTATCTTTTCCTCCATCCCCTGGGTACCATTCCTGCACCCCGATTGGACCTGTCAATCATCCATCATTTTGGGGGAGGGGAGGAAGCAGGAATTATTGACAGGAGGGCGGGACTAACAAACCCCCCACCCCCCGAAAAAATACTCCGGCCTTCCTTCCTCCCGTCCGCTGCAGCATCCCTCTCCGAATCTTTGGGTACCAATTTGCACCAGAGCATCTTTCCGTCCTTCCTCCTTCTCTGCATCTTTGGGTACCAATTTGGATCTGAGCATCCTTCCTCCTTCTCTGCATCCCTCTCAACCTCCTGTGTACCAGAGCATCTCCCTGGGTACCAATTGGGATCTGAGCATCCTTCCTCCTTCCCTGCATCTTTGGGTACCAATTTGGATCTGAGCATCCTTCCTCCTTCTCTGCATCCCTCTCCGTATCCCGGGTACCACTCTGCCTCCCTCTGAGCTTCCTTCCTCCTTCCCTGCATCCCTCTCAGCATCTTTGGGTACCAATTTGACCATCTTTCCCTGCACCCTCAACCTCCTGGGTACCAATTTGGACCAGAGCATCTTTCCATCCTTCCCTGCATCCCTCTCAGCATCTTTGGGTACCAATTTTGACCAGAGTATCCTTCCTCCTTCTCTGCACCCCTCTCCGCATCCCGGGTACCACTCTGCCTCCCTCTGAGCATCCTTCATCCTTCTCCGCATCCCAGGTACCATTCAGCATCCTTCCTCCTTCTTGGCATCCTTCCTCCTTCTCTGCATCTTTGGGTACCAATTTGGATCTGAGCATCCTTCCTCCTTCTCTGCATCCCTCTCAACCTCCTGGGTACCAGAGCATCTCCCTGGGTACCAATTGGGAGCAGAGCATCTTTGCATCCTTCCTCCTTCCCTGCATCCTGGGTACCAATCTTGACCAGAGCATACTTCCTCCTTCTCTGCATCCCTCTCCGCATCCCGGGTACCACTCTGCCTACCTCTGAGCATCTTTCCATCCTTCCCTGCATCCCTCTCAGCATCTTTGGGTACCAATTTTGACCAGAGTATCCTTCCTCCTTCTCTGCACCCCTCTCCGCATCCCGGGTACCACTCTGCCTCCCTCTGAGCATCCTTCATCCTTCTCCGCATCCCAGGTACCATTCAGCATCCTTCCTCCTTCTTGGCATCCTTCCTCCTTCTCTGCATCTTTGGGTACCAATTTGGATCTGAGCATCCTTCCTCCTTCTCTGCATCCCTCTCAACCTCCTGGGTACCAGAGCATCTCCCTGGGTACCAATTGGGAGCAGAGCATCTTTGCATCCTTCCTCCTTCCCTGCATCCTGGGTACCAATCTTGACCAGAGCATACTTCCTCCTTCTCTGCATCCCTCTCCGCATCCCGGGTACCACTCTGCCTACCTCTGAGCATCCTTCCATCCTTCTCTGCATCCCAGGTACCACTCAGCATCCTTCCTCCCTCTCAGCATCCTTCCTCCTTCTCAGCATCCCTCTCCGTATCCCGGGTACCACTCTCCATCCCTCTGAGCATCCTTCCTCCTTCTCTGCATCCCTCTCAACCTCCTGGGTACCAGAGCATCTGCCTGGGTACCAATTGGGATCTGAGCATCCTTCCTCCTTCTCCGCATCCTTCCTCCTTCTCTGCACCCCTCTCCGCATCCCGGGTACCACTCTGCCTCCCTCTGAGCATCTTTCCATCCTTCTCCGCATCCCGGGTACCACTCAGCATCCTTCCTCCTTCTCTGCATCTTTGGGTACCAATTTGGATCTGAGCATCCTTCCTCCTTCCCTGTATCCCTCTCAGCATCTTTGGGTACCAATCTGAGCATCTTTCCCTGCATCCTCAACCTCCTGGGTACCAATTTTGACCAGAGCATCCTTCCTCCTTCCCTGCATCCCTCTCAGCATCTTTGGGTACCAATCTGAGCATCTTTCCCTGCATCCTCAACCTCCTGGGTACCAATTTTGACCAGAGCATCCTTCCTCCTTCCCTGTATCCCTCTCAGCATCTTTGGGTACCAATCTGAGCATCTTTCCCTGCATCCTCAACCTCCTGGGTACCAATTTTGACCAGAGCATCCTTCCTCCTTCCCTGCATCCCTCTCAGCATCTTTGGGTACCAATCTGAGCATCTTTCCCTGCATCCTCAACCTCCTGGGTACCAATTTTGACCAGAGCATCCTTCCTCCTTCCCTGTATCCCTCTCAGCATCTTTGGGTACCAATCTGAGCATCTTTCCCTGCATCCTCAACCTCCTGGGTACCAATTTTGACCAGAGCATCCTTCCTCCTTCCCTGCATCCCTCTCAGCATCTTTGGGTACCAATTTGGGTACCAATTCTTCCATCCCTATTGGTACCCTATTGGGTACCAATTTCTGGGGGGTACCAATTGGAGCATCTTTCCAGGCCGCCTCCTCCTCCTCCTCAGCCAATCGGATCGCAGGGAAGCTCACCTGGAGGGAAAGTACCAGGAGCGTCGCCTCTCGAACTTGATTGATTGATTGATTGATTGACAGGTGAGAAGGGGAGGGGATCCCACCAGGTCATCCCAACTGACCACAAATTGATGGAGAATGATTGACAGGGGAGGGCTGGGTGATTGACAGCATATGGAGAGTGATTGACAAGATGGAGAATGATTGACAGGGGAGTATAATGGAAGAGAATGATTGACAGGGGAGAAGGATGGAAGATGGAGAATGATTGACAGGGGAGAATAATGGAAGATGGAGAATGATTGACAGGGGAGGGCTGGATGATTGACAGAAGATGGAGAATGATTGACAGGGGAGAAGGATGGAAGATGGAGAATGATTGACAGGGGAGAGGGATGGAAGATGGAGAATGATTGACAGGGGAGAAGGATGGAAGATGGAGAATGATTGACAGGGGAGGGCTAGGGTGATTGACAGCATATGGAGAGTGATTGACAAGATGGAGAGTGATTGACAGGGGAGAAGGATGGAAGATGGAGAATGATTGACAGGGGAGAAGGATGGAAGATGGAGAATGATTGACAGGGGAGAAGGATGGAAGATGGAGAATGATTGACAGGGGAGAATAATGGAAGATGGAGAATGATTGACAGGGGAGGGCTAGGGTGATTGACAGAAGATGGAGAATGATTGACAGGGGAGAAGGATGGAAGATGGAGAATGATTGACAGGGGAGAAGGATGGAAGATGGAGAATGATTGACAGGGGAGAAGGATGGAAGATGGAGAATGATTGACAGGGGAGGGCTAGGGTGATTGACAGCATATGGAGAGTGATTGACACAATGGAGAGTGATTGACAGGGGAGAAGGATGGAAGATGGAGAATGATTGACGGGAGAAGGATGGAAGATGGAGAATGATTGACAGGAAAGAATAATGGAAGATGGAGAGTGATTGACAGGGGAGAAGGATGGAAGATGGAGAATGATTGACAGGGGAGAACGATGGAAGATGGAGAATGATTGACAGGGGAGAACGATGGAAGATGGAGAATGATTGACAGGGGAGAAGGATGGAAGATGGAGAATGATTGACAGGGGAGAACGATGGAAGATGGAGAGTGATTGACAGGGGAGGGCTAGGGTGATTGACAGCATATGGAGAGTGATTGACAAGATGGAGAGTGATTGACAGGGGAGAAGGATGGAAGATGGAGAATGATTGACAGGGGATAATTCAATATGAATTGAATTCCCCGTTTGATTGACAGCGATGCTCCCTTAGCCCCGCCACGGAATCCTAGATATTCATTCCCCGTTTGATTGACAGCGATGCTCCCTTAGCCCCGCCCCCTGAATCCTAGATATGAATTCCCCGTTTGATTGACAGCGATGGTATATATATTTCCTGTTTCATCCTTTTCCTTTTATTACCGTCAACTTTTTATTTTATGTCTTATGTATGGAAAATGATAAATATCAATATAAATTAAATATAAATATAAATGTAAATATAAATATATAAATATATAAATATAAATGTAAATGTAAATATATAAATATATATATGTAAATATAAATGTAAATATAAATATATAAATATATAAATATAAATGTAAATGTAAATATATAAATATATATATGTAAATATAAATGTAAATATAAATATAAATATATAAATATAAATTAAATATAAATATAAATGTAAATATAAATATATAAATATATAAATATAAATTAAATATAAATATATAAATATATATAAAAATATAAATGTAAATGTAAATATAAATTAAATATAAATATAAATTAAATATAAATATAAATGTAAATATAAATATATAAATATAAATTAAATATAAATATATAAATATAGATATAAATATTATTTTATGTTCTATCTTCTTTTTCCTTTTCCTTTTTTTTCCTGATTCATCCTTTTCCCTTTATTACCGTCAACTTTTTCTTTTATGTCTATGCATGGAAAATGATAAATATCAATATAAATTAAATATAAATTAAACATAAATATATAAATATATATATATAAATATAAATGTAAATGTAAATATAAATATATAAATACAAATTAAATATAAATATAAATGTAAATATATAAATATATAAATATAAATTAAATATAAATATATAAATTATATATATATATATATAAATGTAAATATAAATATAAATATATAAATATAAATTAAATATAAATATAAATATAAATGTATATATTAATATATAAATATATAAATACAAATTAAATATAAATGTAAATGTAAATATAAATATATAAATATATAAATACAAATTAAATATAAATATATAAATATATAAATATAAATTAGATATAAATATATAAATATATACATAAATGTAAATGTAAATATAAATATATAAATATAAATTAAATATAAATATAAATGTATATATAAATATATAAATATAAATTAAATATAAATGTAAATGTAAATGTAAATATATAAATATATAAATATAAATTAAATATAAACATATAAATATATATATAAATGTAAATGTAAATATATAAATATAAATGTAAATATAAATATATATATAAAAATTGTAAATATAAATATAAACATAAATATAAATATTATCACGGAGGGGAAAGGGTCAACGTCGCCATTGACCTCTCCCAGGAGCCACGCCCGCTTCCTGCCCGGGAGGAAGCGGCTTCGCAGAGTCCTCCTCTCTAGCCCTTTCCTCCTTGTCGCTTTGCTTCCCCTTCCAGGCTCTGAGTGCGAAAGGATCCGAACTCCTAGCTTTCCGCTTGCGGGGAAAAGCGACCGTTTCCTTGGAGCCGCAAGGTGCCATCCTGACCCCGCGCCCCGTCCGTGGCTCCAGGTGGGTATTTCCATGGGTTGATGCGTTATTCAGTCCTCGGGGTATTTTGATTTGGGTGAAAATCAAAATGACAGTATGCATGATGTATTCTTATATTATATACATAACAAAAATTATGTCTATAATTCAATTTAATTCAATTTAAATTATAAATTATAAAATTAAATTTCAATATATTATATTATATTATATTATATTAATAATATATATATATTATATTATATATATATAATATATATTATATTATATTATATTATATTATATTATATTATATTATATTATATTATATTATATACATATCATATATTATGTATTATGTATATCATATATATTATGTACATTCAATTTAAATTATAAATTATAAAATTAAATTACAGTATATTATATATTATATATTATATTATATATATATTATATTATATTATATATTATATACATAACATATGTATTATGTATATCATATATATTATGTACAATTTAAATCATAAATTATAAAACTAAATTTCAGTATACTGTATAATATATAGTATACTATATATTATATTATATATATATATATATAATGTTATATTATATTATATATATATATATATATATATAATATTATGTATTATATTATGTATTATATTATATTATGTATTATGTATTATGTATATACGACTAAACAACAACAACAATGTATATTACATGAACAGGATAGTATAATATACTACATAATATACTATAATTATACTAATATATTATATTAGTATATAATATATAATATTATATATAGTATATATTATATATCATTATTATAATGTAATATAATATAATACAGTACAATAGTAAGAAAGGACTGGTATGAAAAATCCCCTCTAGGATACTAGAACTCTATGGAAATGCAGATCATAAAAAGAAAGACATAAAAAGCATGCAAAAAAAAGTCCACTCTAGGCTTCTAGAACTCTATGGAAATAAATATCTTTTAAAAAATGGGGGGGGGGGCTTTCCTTGCATGAAAAAAAAAATCCCCTCTAGGGTTCCAGAACTCTATGGAAACGCATGCCGTAAAAAAAGGACTTCCATGGGGGGGGAAAAAAGTCCCCTCTAGGATTCTAGAACTCTACGGAAATAAATATCGTAAAAAAAATGAGCTTTCCTTGCATGGAAAATCCCCTCTAGGCTTCTGTAACTCTATGGCCATGCGTGCTCTTAAAAACGGGAAACAAAATCAGCTTTCCTTGCGTGGAAAATCCCCTCTAGGATCCTAGAACTCTATGGAAATGCATATTGTAAAAAAGGGGCGGGGAATAAGCTTTCCTGGCATTAAAAGTCCCCTCTAGGAAACTATAACTCTATGGAAATCCATGCTATTCAAAAAGGAAAATGAAATCAGCTTCCTTTGCCTGGAAAACCCCTCTAGGATCCCAGAACTCTATGGAAATGCATGCTGCAAAACAGGAACAAAATCTGATTTCCTGGCATGAAATATCCCCTCTAGGCTTCCAGAACTCTATGGAAATGCAGGCTGCCAAACAGGAACAACATCTGATTTCCTGGCATGAAATATCCCCTCTAGGCTTCCAGAACTCTATGGAAATGCATGCTGCAAAACAGGAACAACATCCGATTTCCTGGCATGAAATATCCCCTCTAGGCTTCCAGAACTCTATGGAAATGCATGCTGTAAAAAAAAAAAAAGGACTTCCATGGGGAAAATCCCCTCTAGGATTCTAGAACTCTATGGAAATAAATATCGTAAAAAAAAATCAGCTTTCCTTGCATGGAAAAAAATATCCCCTCTAGGCTTCCAGAACTCTATGGAAATGCATGCTGCAAAACAGGAAGAAAATCTGATTTCCTGGCATGAAATATCCCCTCTAGGCTTCCAGAACTCTATGGAAATGCATGCTGCAAAACAGGAACAGAATCTGATTTCCTGGCATGAAATATCCCCTCTAGGCTTCCAGAACTCTATGGAAATGCATGCTGTAAAAAAAAAAAAAGGACTTCCATGGAAAAATCCCCTCTAGGCTTTTAGAACTCTATGGAAATGCATGCTGTAAAAAAAAAGGACTTCCATGGAAAAATCCCCTCTAGGCTTTTAGAACTCTATGGAAATAAATATCGTAAAAAATCAGCTTTCCTTGCATGGAAAAACATATCCCCTCTAGGCTTCCAGAACTCTATGGAAATGCATGCTGCAAAACAGGAAGAAAACCCGATTTCCTGGCATGAAATATCCCCTCTAGGCTTCCGGAACTCTATGGAAATGCATGCTGCGAAACAGGAACAGAATCTGATTTCCTGGCATGAAATATCCCCTCTAGGATTCTAGAACTCTATGGAAATAAATATCGCAAAAAAAATACCCTCTAGGCTTTTAGAACTCCATGGCCAGGCATGCTATTCAAAAAGAGGAAACATCCTCTCTAGGATCCTAGAACTCTATGGCATGTTGGGAAAACGAGTCCCCTCTAGCCTCTCTCTCTCTCTCCTTCCTCCCCCAGGTCCTCCGGCCGCCGCCATCCCTTCCTTCCCGCCCCCAGGAGGATGCGTCCCCGGGCCCGCCTCAAAACCCCCACTTCCTCTTCCTGCCCCGCCTCCCGACGTTAGCCAGGTGACGGCCCTCCTCATGTCCTGCCTCAAGGGGCCTCCAGGGCCCAACAGGAAGTTCCATGAGCTCCACAGGAAGTTCCCCAACGAGGACCTCCTCGCCAACAGGAAGTTCAACGAGGCCAACAGGAAGTTCCCCAACGACGACCTCCTCGCCAGCAGGAAGTTCAACGAGGCCAACAGGAAGTTCCCCCCCAACGACGACCTCCTCGCCAACAGGAAGCTCAACGAGGCCAACAGGAAGTTCCCCCCCAACGACGTCCTCCCCCACAGGAAGTTCCCTCCCAACGACAGGAATTTCCCCAACGACACCTTCGCCGACAGGAAGTTCCCCACCAACGACCTCCTCGCCCACAGGAACTTCAACGAGGCCAACAGGAAGTTCCCCCCCAACGACGACGTCCTCGCCAACAGGAAGTTCCCCCCTGACGACTTCCTCCCCCACAGGAAGTACCCCGCCGGCGGCATCATCGCCGGCCGGAAGTTCCCCCCCAGCGACGTCATCGCCAACGAGGGCGTGGCCAAAGCCTTGGACCCGCCCCCGCCCCCCGTTTTCTACCCGGCAACCGGGGAAGTGATAGCCAACCAGTACGCCGTTCCCAGCCCGGAAGTGATAGCCAACCAGTACGCCCTTCCGGCCAGTCCTCCCAGCGCCGAATCCCTAGAGTGTCCCACTTGTGGCCACGCCTATAACTCCGCCCACAAGAGGCCCCGCCTCCTCTCCTGCCTCCATTCGGTCTGTGAGGAATGTCTGCAGATCCTCTACGAATCGTGTCCCAAATACAAGTTCATTTCCTGCCCGTCGTGCAAACGGGAAACGGTCCTCTTCACCGACTACGGATTGGCCGCCCTGGCCGTCAACACCCGCCTCCTGGCCCGCCTCCCCCCGGCCGACCCGGCCAATCGCAACCCGCCGCCCTGGGGCGCCGGCGAATCGGAGAGGGGGTGCTACCAGAGCTTCCGGCAGTATTGCGGGGCGGCCTGTAATTGCCGGGTGAGGAATCCCGTCGCTTCCTGCGCCGTCATGTGACTCGGACCCGGGATATGGACTCGAACCCGGGACCCGTCGGATTTCCCCTGGGGTTACTCCACTGTCATGTGACTCGAACCCGGGACACGGGACATGGACTCGAACCCGGGAGCTGCAAGGCCAGAACGGGACTCGAACCCGGGACCAGTCGGATTTCCCCCGGGGTTACTGCACCGTCATGTGACTCGAACCCGGGACACGGGATATGGACTAGGACCCGGGAGCTGCAAGGCCAGAACGGGACTCGAACCCGGGACCAGTCGGATTTCCCCCGGGGTTACTGCACTGTCACGTGACTCGAACCCGGGACCCGTCGCATTTCCCCCGGGGTTACTGCACCGTCATGTGACTCGAACCCGGGACACGGGATATGGACTAGGACCCGGGAGCTGCAAGGCCAGAACGGGACTCGAACCCGGGACCAGTCGGATTTCCCCCGGGGTTACTGCACTGTCACGTGACTCGAACCCGGGACCCGTCGCATTTCCCCCGGGGTTACTGCACCGTCATGTGACTCGAACCCGGGACACGGACTCGAACCCAGGACCTGGGAGCCCATTGTCTCCTGCGCCATGATGGTTCTCGAACCCGGGACCCGTCGCATTTCCCCTGGGGTTACTGCGCCGTCATGTGACTCGAACCCGGGACCCTGTCATGTGATTCGAACCCGGGACCCTGTCATGGGACTCGAACCCGGGAGGCCGGAGTGGAATTCGAACCCGGAGCCCGGAAGCCCATCATGTGACTTGAACCCGGGACACGGCACTTCAGCCCAGGACATGGGACCCGTCATGTGATTCGAACCTGGGACCCTGTCATGTGATTCGAACCCGGGACACAGGAGGCCGGAATGGGATTCGAACCCGGAGCCCGGAAGCCCGTCATGTGACTTGAACCTGGGACACGGCACTTCAACCCGGGAGCCCGGAATAGGACCCGTCATGTGATTCGAACCCGGGACACAGGAGGCCGGAATGGGACTTGAACCCGGAGCCCGCAACCACGTCATGTGAGTCGAACCCGCAACCTGGCACCTGTCCTGTGATTCGAACCCGGAGCATGGAAGTCATGGGATTCGAACCCGTATCCCAAGTTCATTTGCTGCCCGTCGTGCAAACGGGAGACGGTCCTCTTCACCGACTACGGATTGGCCGCCCTGGCCGTCAACACCCGCCTCCTGGCCCGCCTCCCCCCGGCCGACCCGGCCAATCGCAACCCGCCGCCCTGGGGCGCCGGCGAATCGGAGAGGGGCTGCTACCAGAGCTTCCGGCAGTACTGCGGGGCGGCCTGTAATTGCCGGGTGAGGAATCCCGTCGCTTCCTGCGCTGTCATGTGACTCGGACCCGGGACGCGGGACGTGGACTCGAACCCGGGACCCGTCGGATTTCCCCCATTGTGTGACTTGAACCCGGGACCTTGTCCTGGGACTGGAACCCGGGAGGCCGGAGTGGGATTTGAACCCGGAGCCTGGAAGCCCATCATGTGACTCAAACCAGGGACCTGGGAGCCCGTTGTCTCCTGCGCCATCATGGTTCTCGAACCCGGGACCCATCGGATTTCCCCCGGGGTTACTGCACCGTCATGTGACTCGGACCCGGGACCCGGGAGATGGACTCGAACCCGGGAGCTGCAAGGCCAGGACGGGACTCGAACCCGGGACCAGTCGCATTTCCCCCGGGGTTACTGCACTGTCACGTGACTCGAACCCGGGACCCTGTCGATTCCTGCACTGTCATGTGACTCGAACCCGGGACCTGGGAGCCCGTTGTCTCCTGCGCCATCATGGTTCTCGAACCCGGGACCCGTCGCATTTCCCCCGGGGTTAGTGCACTGTCATGTGACTCGAACCCGGGACCTGGGAGCCCGTTGTCTCCTGCGCCATCATGGTTCTCGAACCCGGGACCCATCGGATTTCCCCCGGGGTTACTGCACTGTCCTGTGACTCGAACCCGGGACCTGGCAGCCCGTTGTCTCCTGCGCCATCATGGTTCTCGAACCCGGGACCCATCGGATTTCCCCCGGGGTTACTGCACTGTCATGTGACTCGAACCCGGGACCTGGCAGCCCGTTGTCTCCTGCGCCATCATGGTTCTCGAACCCGGGACCCGTCCGATTCCCCCCGGGGTTACTGCACTGTCCTGTGACTTGAACCCGGGACCCTGTCGATTCCTGCACTGTCATGTGACTTGGACACGGGACACGGGACACGGACTCGAACCCGGGACCTGGCAGCCCGTTGTCTCCTGCGCCATCATGGTTCTCGAACCCGGGACCCGTCGCATTTCCCCCGGGGTTACTGCACCGTCCTGTGACTCAAACCTGGGACCCTGACGATTCCTGCACTGTCATGTGACTCGAACCCGGGACACGGGACACGGACTCGAACCCGGGACCCGTCCGATTCCCCCGGGGTTTCTGCACCATCATGTGACTTGAACCCGGGACCCTGTTGATTCCTGCACTGTCATGTGACTCGAACCCGGGACCTGGCAGCCCGTTGTCTCCTTCACCATCATGGTTCTCGAACCCGGGACACGGGACGTGGACTCGAACCCGGGAGCTGCAAGCCCAGAACGGGACTCGAACCCGGGACCAGGCGAATTTCCCCAGGGTTTCCTGCCCCGTCGTGTGACTTGAACCCAGGACCCAGGATGTTGACTCGAACCCGGGACACGGGACACAGACTCGAACCCGGGACCTGGCAGCCCGTTGTCTCCTTCACCATCATGGTTCTCGAACCCGGGACACGGGACGTGGACTCGAACCCGGGAGCTGCAAGCCCAGAACGGGACTCGAACCCGGGACCAGGCGAATTTCCCCCAGGGTTTCCTGCCCCGTCGTGTGACTCGAACCCAGAACCCGGGACATGGACTCGAACCCGGGACACGGGACACAGACTCGAACCCGGGACCTGGCAGCCCTTTGTCTCCTGCGCCATCATGGTTCTCGAACCCGGGACCCGCCGGATTCCCCCTGGGGTTACTGCACCGTCATGTGACTCGAACCCGGGACACGGGATGGGGACTCGAACCCAGGAGCTGCAAGCCCAGAATGGGACTCGAACCCGGGACCCGTCGCATTTCCCCCGGGTTTCCTGCCCCGTCCTGTGACTCGAACCCGGGACCCTGTCGATTCCTGCACTGTCACGTGACTCGAACCCGGGACCCGTCGATTCCTGCACTGTCATGTGACTCGAACCCGGGACACGGGACACGGACTCAAACCCGGGACCTGGCAGCCCATTGTCTCCTGCGCCATCATGGTTCTCGAACCCGGGACACGGGATGTGGACTCGAACCCGGGAGCTGCAAGCCCAGAACGGGACTCGAACCCGGGACCAGGCGAATTTCCCCCGGGTTTCCTGCCCCGTCGTGTGACTTGAACCCGGGACCCGGGACACAGACTCGAACCCAGGACCTGGCAGCCCGTTGTCTCCTGCGCCATCATGGTTCTCGAACCCGGGACCCGTCGCATTTCCCCCGGGGTTACTGCACCATCATGTGACTTGAACCTGGGACCCTGTCGATTCCTGCAATGTCATGTGACTCGAACCCGGGACACGGGACACGGACTCGAACCCGGGACCTGGCAGCCCATTGTCTCCTGCGCCATCATGGTTCTCGAACCCGGGACACGGGACGTGGACTCGAACCCGGGAGCTGCAAGGCCAGAACGGGACTCGAACCCGGGACCAGGCGAATTTCCCCCGGGTTTCCTGCCCCGTCGTGTGACTTGAACCCAGGACCCGGGACATGGACTCGAACCCGGGTTTCCTGCCCCGTCGTGTGACTTGAACCCAGGACCTGGGATGTGGACTCGAACCCGGGACCTGGCAGCCCGTTGTCTCTTGCGCCATCATGGTTCTCGAACCCGGGACCCGCCGGATTCCCCCCAGGGTTACTGCACCGTCATGTGACTCGAACCCGGGACACGGGACACGGACTCGAACCCGGGACCTGGCAGCCCGTTGTCTCCTGCGCCATCATGGTTCTCGAACCCGGGACACGGGACGTGGACTCGAACCCGGGAGCTGCAAGCCCAGAACGGGACTCGAACCCGGGACCAGGCGAATTTCCCCCGGGTTTCCTGCCCCGTCGTGTGACTTGAACCCAGGACCCGGGACATGGACTCGAACCCGGGTTTCCTGCCCCGTCGTGTGACTTGAACCCAGGACCTGGGATGTGGACTCGAACCCGGGACCTGGCAGCCCGTTGTCTCTTGCGCCATCATGGTTCTCGAACCCGGGACCCGCCGGATTCCCCCCAGGGTTACTGCACCGTCATGTGACTCGAACCCGGGACACGGGACACGGACTCGAACCCGGGACCTGGCAGCCCGTTGTCTCCTGCGCCATCATGGTTCTCGAACCCGGGACCCGTCGGATTTCCCCTGGGGTTACTGCACCGTCATGTGACTTGAACCCGGGACCCTGTCGATTCCTGCACTGTCATGTGACTCGAACCCGGGACCCATCGCATTCCCCCCGGGGTTACTGCACTGTCATGTGACTCGAACCCGGGACACGGGACACGGACTCGAACCCGGGACACGGGACACAGACTCGAACCCGGGGCCTGGCAGCCCGTTGTCTCCTGCGCCATCATGGTTCTCGAACCCGGGACCCGCCGGATTCCCCCCGGGGTTACTGCACCGTCATGTGACTCGAACCTGGGACCCTGTCGATTCCTGCAATGTCATGTGACTCGAACCCGGGACACGGGACACGGACTCGAACCCGGGACCTGGCAGCCCGTTGTCTCCTTCACCATCATGGTTCTCGAACCCGGGACACGGGATGTGGACTCGAACCCGGGAGCTGCAAGCCCAGAACGGGACTCGAACCCGGGACCAGGCGAATTTCCCCAGGGTTTCCTGCCCCGTCGTGTGACTTGAACCCGGGACCCGGGACCCCGTTGAATTTCCCCCGGGGTTTCTGCACCATCATGTGACTTGAACCCGGGACCAGGGACCCCGTCGATTCCTGCTCCGTCATGTGACTCGGACCCGGAGCCGGGAGGACCGAGTGAGACTTGAACCCGGGACCCCGTCATGTGATTCGGACCCAGGACCCTGTCATGGGACTTGAACCCGGAGCCCTGTCATGTGATTCGAACCCAGGACCCAGGAGCCTGGAAGAACGTCCTGTGATTTGAACCCGGAGCCTGGGACCCTGTCATGTGATTCAAACCCAGGACCCTGTCACGCGACTTGCACCCGGGACCCGGAAGCCCCTCATGGGACTTGAAACCAGGAGCCTGGAAGAGCATCCTGTGATTTGAACCCGGAGCCTGGGACCCTGTCATGTGATTCGAACCCAGGGAGCCAGGAGTGGGAGCCCCTCATGTGTCTTGAACCAGGGTCAATTCGAACCCGGAGCCATCCTGTGATTCGAACCCGGGACCCGGGACCCGGAAGCCCGTCGTGGGACTCGAACCCGGAGCCTGGAAGCCCGTCATTTGATTTGAACCCGAGACCCAGGAACCCGGAGTGGGATTCGGACCCAGGACCCTGTCATGGGACTTGAACCCGGAGCACGGAAGCCCGTCATGTGATTCCAACCCGCAACCTGGGACCTGGGAGCCCGTCATGTGACTCGGAGCCGGAGCCAGGAGGACAGAGTGAGACTCGAACCCGGAGCCCTGTCATGTGATTTGAACCCAGGACCCAGGAGCCTGGAAGAACGTCCTGTGATTTGAACCCGGAGCCTGGGACCCTGTCATGTGATTCGAACCCAGGACACGGGAGCCAAGAGCCCAGGAGCCCCTCGTGTCTTGAACCTGGGTCAATTCGAACCCGGAGCCATCCTGTGATTCGAACCCGCGACCCGGGACCCGCAACCACGTCATGGGACTCGAACCCGCAGCCCGGAAGCCTGTCATGTGATTTGAACCCGAGACCCAGGAACCCGGAGTGGGATTCGGACCCAGGACCCTGTCATGGGACTTGAACCCGGAGCCCTGTCATGTGATTTGAACCCAGGCTCCTGGAAGAGCGTCCTGTGATTTGAACCCGGAGCCTGGGACCCTGTCATGTGATTTGAACCCGGGACCCGGGACCCGGAAGCCCGTAGTGGGACTTGAACCCAGGACCCGCAACCACGTCATGGGACTCGAACCCGGAGCCTGGAAGCCCGTCATGTGATTTGAACCCGGAGCCGGGGACCCTGTCATGTGATTCTAACCCAGGACCCTGTCATGTGACTTGAAACCGGAGCCCTGTCATGTGATTCGAACCCAGGACACGGGAGCCAGGAGTGGGAGCCTCTCATGTGTCTTGAACCCGGGTCAATTTGAACCCGGAGCCATTCTGTGATTCGAACCCGGGACCTGGAAGCCCGTCGTGGGACTTGAACCCAGGACCCGCAACCACGTCATGGGACTCGAACCCGCAGCCCGGAAGCCTGTCATGTGATTTGAACCCAGGACCCAGGAGCCTGGAAGAGCGTCCTACTGTGATTTGAACCCGGAGCCTGGGACCCTGTCATGTGATTCGAACCCGGGACCCGGGACCCGGAAGCCCGTCATGTGACTTGAACCCGGAGCCCTGTCATGTGATTTGAACCCAGGACCCAGGAGCCTGGAAGAGCGTCCTGTGATTTGAACCCGGAGCCTGGGACCCTGTCATGTGATTCGAACCCAGGACCCGCAACCACGTCATGGGACTTGAACCCGGAGCCTGGAAGCCCGTCATGTGATTTGATTTCCTGCACTCTTCACCCATTGGCCTCCCTGGCCGTCAACACCCGCCTCCCCGAAGGAGGGGCGGCCGCCCCGGCCAATCGGAGCCATCATGTGACTCGGAGCCGGAGCCGGCAGGCCGTCATGTGATTTGAACCCGGGACATGGGAGGCCAGAGTGGGACTCGAACCCGCAACCCGGGACCCCGTCATGGGACTTGAACCCGCAACCCGGGACCCTTTCATGGGACTCGAACCCGCGACCCGGGACCCTGTCATGGGACTTGAACCCGCAACCCGGGACCCTGTCAAGTGATTCGAACCCGCAACCCAGGACCCTTTCATGGGACTTGAACCCGCGACCCGGGACCCTTTCATGGGACTTGAACCCGCAACCCGGGACCCTGTCATGGGACTTGAACCCGCAACCCGGGACCCTTTCATGGGACTTGAACCCGCAACCCGGGACCCTTTCATGGGACTCGAACCCGCAACCCGGGACCCTGTCATGGGACTTGAACCCGCGACCCGGGACCCTTTCATGGGACTTGAACCCGCGACCCGGGACCCGCCACCCCGGCACTTCCTGTGACATCATGTCCCTCGAACCCGGGACCAGGGACCCGTCGAATTTTCCCCAGGGCTGCCATCTTGGATTTCAGCGCTCGAACCCAGGACCCTTCCTGCGCCGTCATGTGACTCGAACCCGGGACCCGCCATCCATCGAATTTCCCCCTTCAGGCTCTGTGATTGGTTGGTTTACGGGCGCCGGACAACGGCGCTCTGCGATTGGACGATTTCGAGGCTCTGTTGCCGGGAAGATTACGGACGGAGCTCTGCGATTGGACGAGTTCGAGGCTCTGTTGCCGGGCAGATTACGGACGGAGCTCTGCGATTGGACGATTTCGAGGCTGTTGCCGGGCAGATTACGGACGTCGCCCGACGGAGCTCTGTGATTGGAGGATTTCGAGGCTCTGTTGCCGGGCAGATTACGGACGTCGCCCGACGGAGCTCTGTGATTGGACGGTTTCGAGGCTCTGTTGCCGGGCAGATTACGGACGTCGCCCGACGGAGCTCTGTGATTGGACGATTTCGAGGCTCTGTTGCCGGGCAGATTACGGACGTCGCCCGACGGAGCTCTGTGATTGGACGATTTCGAGGCTCTGTTGCCGGGCAGATTACGGACGTCGCGCGACGGAGCTCTGTGATTGGACGATTTCGAGGCTCTGTTGCCGGGCAGATTACGGATGTCGCCCGACGGAGCTCTGTGATTGGACGATTTCGAGGCTCTGTTGCCGGGCAGATTACGGACGTCGCCCAACGGAGCTCTGCGATTGGACGATTTCGAGGCTCTGTTGCCGGGCAGATTACGGACGTCGCCCGACAGAGCTCTGTGATTGGACGATTTCCAGGCTCTGTTGCCGGGCAGATTACGGACGTCGCCCGACGGAGCTCTGTGATTGGACGATTTCGAGGCTCTGTTGCCGGGTGGTTTTCGTCCGCTGCTCAACGGAGCTCTGTCATTGGACGATTTCCAGGCTCCGCCCAACGGGACTCTGTCATTGGACGGCTTCAGGGCTCTGTCGCCGGGCGGTTTTCGTCCGCTGCTCAACGGAGCTCTGTCATTGGACGATTTCCAGGCTCCGTCCAACGGGACTCTGTCATTGGACGACTTCAAGGCTCTGTTGCCGGGCGGTTTTCGTCCGCTGCTCAACGGAGCTCTGTCATTGGACGACTTCAGGGCTCTGTTGCCAGGCGGTTTTCGTCCGCTGCTCAACGGAGCTCTGTCATTGGACGATTTCAGGGCTCTGTTGCCGGGCGGTTTTCGTCCGCTGCTCAACGGGACTCTGTCATTGGACGATTTCCAGGCTCCGCCCAACAGGACTCTGTCATTGGACGACTTCAGGGCTCTGTCGCCGGGCGGTTTCCGTCCGCTGCTCAACGGAGCTCTGTCATTGGACGACTTCAGGGCTCTGTTGCCGGGCGGTTTACAGGCTCCACCCAACGTACCTCCCTGATTGGACGATTCCCAGGCTCCACCCAACGGGACTCTGTCATTGGTCTATTGAGAGACGATGTCCCCCTTCCGGCCAACGGGCCTCTCTGATTGGACGACCGTGAGGAATTGGGGGGGCCGAAAGGGGGCGGAGCCAGAGAGGGAAGGGACCCCTCTAGGACATCCAGCCTGCAATGGATCATAGAGAAAGGAACTCTCTAGGACATCCAGGGATCATAGAGAGGGAAGGGACGCCTCGAGGTCATCCAGCCTGACCCCTTGGCAAAGGATCATAGAGAGGGAAGGGACCTCTCTAGGACATCCAGCACGTTATCAGGGGATCATAGAGAGGGAAGGGACCCCTCCAGGACATCCAGCCTGACCCCCTGGCAAAGGATCATAGAGAGGGAAGGGACCTCTCTAGGACACCCAGCACGGTATTAGGGGATCATAGAGAGGGAAGGGACCCCTCCAGGACATCCAGCCTGACCCCCTTGCGAAGGATCATAGAGAGGGAAGGGACCTCTCTAGGACACCCAGCACAGTATTAGGGGACCTCTCTAGGACATCCAGCACGTTATCAGGGGATCATAGAGAGGGAAGGGACCTCTCTAGGACATCCAGCACGTTATCAGGGGATCATAGAGAGGGAAGGGACCTCTCTAGGACATCCCCACAGTATTAGGGGATCATAGAGAGGGAAGGGACCTCTCTAGGACCTCCAGCACGTTCTTAGGGGGTCATAGAGAGGGAAGGGACCCCTCCAGGTTATCCAGCCTGACCCCCTTGCAAAGGACCATAGAGAGAGTAGGGACCCCTCTAGGACCTCCAGCACGTGATTAAGGGATCATAGAGAGGGAAGGCACCTCTCTAGGTCCGGTTATGAGAGGATCATAGAGAGGGAAGGGACCCTTCCAGGTACTCCAGCCTGACCCCCTTGCAAAGGATCATAGAGAGAGAAGGGACCTCTCTAGGACATCCAGCCCATTCTTAGGGATCATAGAGAGGGAAGGGACCTCTCTAGGACATCCAGCCGGTTCTTAGGGGATCATAGAGAGGGAAGGGACCCCTCCAGGTCATCCAGCCTAACCCCCTTGCAAGGGATTAATAGGGGACCATAGAGAGGGAAGTCACAGAATCCTAGAAGGATTGAGCCAGAAGGGAACGCTCCAGGTCATCTAGCCTGACCCCCCTTGCAAGGGATCATAGAGAGGGAAGGGACCCCTCTAGGACACCCAGCACAGTATTAGGGGATCATAGAGAGGGAAGGGACCCCTCTAGGACATCCAGCACAGTATTAGGGGATCATAGAGAGGGAAGGGACCCCTCTAGGACATCCAGCACGTTATCAGGGGATCATAGAGAGGGAAGGGACCCCTCTAGGACACCCAGCACGGTATTAGGGGATCATAGAGAGCGAAGGGACCTCTCTAGGACATCCAGCACGTTATCAGGGGATCATAGAGAGGGAAGGGACCCCTCCAGGACATCCAGCCTGACCCCCTGGCAAAGGATCATAGAGAGGGAAGGGACCTCTCTAGGACATCCAGCACGGTATTAGGGGATCATAGAGAGGGAAGGGACCCCTCCAGGACATCCAGCCTGACCCCCCCTTGCGAAGGATCATAGAGAGGGAAGGGACCTCTAGGACACCCAGCACGGTATTAGGGGATCATAGAGAGGGAAGGGACCCCTCCAGGTCATCCAGCCTGACCCCCTGGCAAAGGATCATAGAGAGGGAAGGGACCTCTCTAGGACATCCAGCACGGTATTAGGGGATCATAGAGAGGGAAGGGACCCCTCTAGGACATCCAGCCGGTTATGATGTCCAGGTCCTCCAGCCTGTCCCCCTTGCAAAGGACCACAGAGAGGGAAGGGACCTCTCTAGGACATCCAGCCGGTTATGAGGGGACCATAGAGTGGGAAGGGACCCCTCCAGGTCCTCCATCCTGACCCCCTGGCAAAAGATCATAGAGAAGGAAGGGACCTCTCTAGGACCTCCAGCACGTTCTTAGGGGGTCATAGAGAGGGAAGGGACCCCTCCAGGTTATCCAGCCTGACCCCCTTCCAAAGGATCATAGAGAGGGAAGGTCATCCAGCACGTGATGAGGGGATCATAGAGAGAGAAGGGACCCCTCCAGGTCATCCAGCCTGACCCCCTTGCAACGGATCATAGAGAGGGAAGGGACCTCTCTAGGACATTCAGCCTGACCCCCTTGCAAAGGACCATAGAGTAGGGACCCCTCTAGGACCTCCAGCACGTGATTAAGGGATCATAGAGAGGGAAGGCACCTCTCTAGGTCCGGTTATGAGAGGATCATAGAGAGGGAAGGGACCCTTCCAGGTACTCCAGCCTGACCCCCCTTGCAAAGGATCATAGAGAGAGAGAGAAGGGACCTCTCTAGGACATCCAGCCCATTCTTAGGGATCATAGAGAGGGACGGGACCTCTCTAGGACATCCAGCCGGTTCTTAGGGGATCATAGAGAGGGAAGGGACCCCTCCAGGTCATCCAGCCTAACCCCCTTGCAAGGGATTAATAGGGGACCATAGAGAGGGAAGTCACAGAATCCTAGAAGGATTGAGCCAGAAGGGAACGCTCCAGGTCATCTAGCCTGACCCCCCCTTGCAAGGGATCATAGAGAGGGAAGGGACCCTTCTAGGATTCCCCTAGAGACACTCAGCCCCCCAATTTCCCATAAAGCTTTACTTGCACTCCAAGCCCGGGTTCAGGCGGGGACAATCTAGGATTTGAGCCCTCTATGGTGAAATTTGGGTTTTCTTCCAGACAGAGTGGGACCTTTCTAGGACCTCCAGCGGTTATGAGGGGATCATAGAGAGGGAAGGGACCCCCAGTGGTCATCCAGACTGACCCGCCCCATAGAAGCCCCTCTAGGGCGCCATCTTGTTCCCCTTCTTGCGAATGCCCTCAATAAAGAGATATATATATATATATTCCTAGAGTGTTTCTGGGTTGTGGGTTCAAAGGGAACCTGGGCGCCTCTGAGCATGTGCAGAGTGCGCCCTTCTCGGGATTGGAGGAGGAGGACCGATAATCAATAACGGGGGGCTGGATCAATAATCAATAACATGGAGCTGGATCAATAACCCAACACACAGGTTTGGATTGATAATCAATAACACAGGGCTGGGTTGATCATCAATGACACGGGGCTGGATCAATACCCAATCACATGGGGATGGATTGATGACCAATAATGCGCAGCTGAATTGATAACCAATAACACTGGGCTGAATTGATATTCAATAATGTGTTACTGGATCAATAACCAATAACAAGGGGCTGGATTGATAACCAATCACACTGGGCTGGATTGATATTCAATAATGTGTTCCTGGATCAATAACCAATAACAAGGGGCTGGATTGATAACCAATCACACTGGGCTGGATTGGTATTCAATAATGTGTTCCTGGATCAATAACCAATAACAAGGGGCTGGATTGATAACCAATCACACTGGGCTGGATTGATAATCAATAATGTGTTACTGGATCAATAACCAATAACAAGGGGCTGGATTGATAACCAATCACACTGGGCTGGATTGATATTCAATCATGTGTTTCTGGATCAATAACCAATAACAAGGGGCTGGATTGATAACCAATCACACTGGGCTGGATTGATATTCAATAATGTGTTCCTGGATCAATAACCAATAACAAGGGGCTGGATTGATAACCAATCACACTGGACTGGGTTGATAATCAATAACACAGATGGATCGATAATCATGCAGGGCTGGATCAATAATCAATAACATGGAGCTGGATCAATAACCAAACACACAGGTTTGGATTGATAATCAATCACACTGGGCTGGATTGATAATCAATAATGTGTTACTGGATCAATAATCAATAATGTGTTACTGGATCAATAACCAATAACAAGGGGCTGGATTGATAACCAATCACACTGGGCTGGATTGAGATTCAATAATGTGTTCCTGGATCAATAACCAATAACAAGGGGCTGGATTGATAACCAATCACACTGGGCTGGATTGAGATTCAATAATGTGTTCCTGGATCAATAACCAATAACAAGGGGCTGGATTGATAACCAATCACACTGGGCTGGATTGATATTCAATAATGTGTTACTGGATCAATAACCAATAACAAGGGGCTGGATTGATAACCAATCACACTGGGCTGGATTGATAATCAATAATGTGTTACTGGATCAATAATCAATAATGTGTTCCTGGATCAATAACCAATAACAAGGGGCTGGATTGATAACCAATCACACTGGGCTGGGTTGATATTCAATAATGTGTTACTGGATCAATAATCAATAATGTGTTACTGGATCAATAACCAATAACAAGGGGCTGGATTGATAACCAATCACACTGGGCTGGATTGAGATTCAATAATGTGTTCCTGGATCAATAATCAATCATGTGTTCCTGGATCAATAACCGGATTGACAACCAATCACACTGGGCTGGGTTGATATTCAATAATGTGTTCCTGGATCAATAATCAATAATGTGTTCCTGGATCAATAACCAATAACAAGGGGCTGGATTGGTAACCAATCACACTGGGCTGGATTGATAATCAATAATGTGTTACTGGATCAATAATCAATCATGTGTTCCTGGATCAATAACCAATAACAAGGGGCTGGATTGACAACCAATCACACTGGGCTGGGTTGATATTCAATAATGTGTTCCTGGATCAATAATCAATAATGTGTTCCTGGATCAATAACCAATAACAAGGGGCTGGATTGGTAACCAATCACACTGGGCTGGGTTGATAATCAATAACACAGGGTTGGATCGATAATCATGCAGGGCTGGATCAATAATCAATAACATGGAGCTGGATCAATAGCCAATCAGATGGGGGTGGATCAATAACCAATAATGATCAGCCAGATACAAAAAAGACCCAAACCAGGAAATTGCAGTTTCTGAATCTATTTATTAGGAGAAGGAAGAGACCTCCAGGGACCATAGAGATGTTCTTCTCATTCCTAGAAGGGAAGGAGGAGAGAAGGTGAAGTTTCCAACATGGTCCAACTTGGGAAATGTCCATCAAAGTAGACCTGAGATTTCCCAAAATGGGAAATGTCCGTCAAGATAGACTTGGGAAATGTCCATCAAGGTGGACCTGGGAAATGTCCATCGAGATAGACCTGGGAAATGTCCATCAATTAGACTTGGGAAATGTCCATCAAGGTGGACCTGGGAAATGTCCATCAAAATAGACTTGGGAAATGTCCATCAAGATAGACCTGAGATTTCCCAAAATGGGAAATGTCCATCAAGGTAGACTTGGGAAATGTCCAAAAGATAGACTTGGGAAATGTCCATCAAGATAGACCTGAGATTTCCCAAAATGGGAAATGTCCATCAAGATAGACCTGGGACATGTCCATCAAGGTAGACCTGAGATTTCCCAAAATGGGAAATGTCCATCAAGATAGACCT
>NC_070621.1:566956-574456 GCF_027172205.1 Podarcis raffonei
GGTCCAAACTAGGGACTTCCTGTTCTAAAATAGGGACTTCCTGGTCCAAAATAGGGAAACCCCATTCCATGAAACTAGGGACTTCCTGGTCCAAACTAGGGACTTCCTGGTCCAAACTACGGACTTCCTGGTCCAAACTAGGGACTTCCTGTTCTAAAATAGGGACTTCCTATTACAAAAGTGGGACATCCCATTCCATGAAAACAGGGACTTCCTGTTCCAAAATAGGGAAACCCCATTCCATGAAACTAGGAACTTCCTGTTCCAAAATAGGGACTTCCTATTCCAAACTAGGGACTTCCTGGTCCAAACTAGGGACTTCCTGGTCCAAAATAGGGAAACCCCATTCCATGAAACTAGGGACTTCCTGGTCCAAAATAGGGACTTCCTATTCCAAACTAGGGACTTCCTGGTCCAAACTAGGGACTTCCTGGTCCAAAATAGGGAAACCCCATTCCATGAAACTAGGGACTTCCTGTTCCAAAATAGGGACTTCCTGTTCCAAAATAGGGACTTCCTGGTCCAAAATAGGGACCCCCCATTCTGTCAAAATAGGGACTTCCTATTCCAAAATAGGGACAACCCATTCAACCCAGCCACTTCCTCTCCCAAAACAGGCACTTCCTCTCCCAAACCAGCCACTTCCTCTCCCAAACCAGGCCCTTCCTCTCCCAAAACAGGCACTTCCTCTCCCAAACCAGGCCCTTCCTGTCCCAAAACAGGGACACCCCACCCCAAACCAGCCACTTCCTTTCCCAAACCAGCCACTTCCTCTCCCAAACCAGCCACTTCCTCTCCCAAACCAGGCCCTTCCTGTCCCAAACCAGCCACTTCCTCTCCCAAACCAGCCACTTCCTCTTCCCAAACAGCCACTTCCTCTCCCAAACCAGCCACTTCCTGTCCCAAACAGCCACTTCCTCTCCCAAACCAGCCACTTCCTCTCCCAAACCAGCCACTTCCTCTCCCAAACCAGGCCCTTCCTGTCCCAAAACAGGGACACCCCACCCCAAACCAGCCACTTCCTCTCCCAAACCAGCCACTTCCTCTCCCAAACCAGCCACTTCCTCTCCCAAAACAGGCACTTCCTCTCCCAAACCAGCCACTTCCTCTCCCAAACCAGGCCCTTCCTGTCCCAAAACAGGGACACCCCACCCCAAACCAGGCACTTCCTCTTCCCAAACCAGGCACTTCCTCTCCCAAACCAGCCACTTCCTCTCCCAAACCAGCCACTTCCTCTCCCAAACCAGCCGCTTCCTCTCCCAAACCAGCCACTTCCTCTCCCAAACCAGCCACTTCCTCTCCCAAACCAGGCCCTTCCTGTCCCAAAACAGGGACACCCCACCCCAAACCAGGCACTTCCTCTCCCAAACCAGCCACTTCCTCTCCCAAACCAGCCACTTCCTCTCCCAAACCAGGCCCTTCCTCTCCCAAAACAGGCACTTCCTCTCCCAAACCAGCCACTTCCTCTCCCAAACCAGCCACTTCCTCTCCCAAACCAGGCCCTTCCTCTCCCAAAACAGGCACTTCCTCTTCCCAAACAGCCACTTCCTCTCCCAAACCAGGCACTTCCTCTCCCAAACCAGCCACTTCCTGTCCCAAGCCAGGCACTTCCTGTCCCCCTTACGTGGGAATGCGAGTTTCCACCACCACATCTTCTCCCTCAAAGGTGACGTCCACCTTGAGCATCTTCATCTTCTCCATGTGCTTCTGGACCTTGGGGTCGTTGGAGTAGATGGCCGCGTTCGCCCAGCTTCCTTCGGCCTGGTTGGGGGGCAGAGATGGATGTTGGAGGACCCAAAGGAAGTGGGTCAGTCTAGGACCCCACAGGAAGTGGGGTGGTCTAGATGGAGCATGAGGGAAGGAAGGAAGGAAAGTGGGAAGGAAGGAAGGAGGGAAGGAACGAAGGAAGGAAGGAAGGAAGGAAGGAAGGAAGGAAGGAAGGAAAGGGAGGGAGGGAGGGAGGGAAGGAAGGAGGGAAGGAAGGAAGGAAGGAAGGAAGGAGAGGGAGAGAGAGAGAGAGAGAAGGAAGGAAGGAAGGAGGGAAGTGAAGGAAGGAAAGGGAGGGAGGGGGAGAGAGAGAATGATGGAAGGAAGGAAGGAGGGAGAGGGAGGGAGGGAGAGAGAGAGAAGGAAGGAAAGAAGGAAGGAAGGAGGGAGGAAGGAAGGAAGGAAGGAAGGAACGAAGGAAGGAAGGAGGGAGGAAGGAAGGAAGGAAGGAAAGGAAGGAAGGAAAGGGAGGGACAAAAGAGAGCCTAGTTGGGGGGCAGAGATGGACGTTGGGAGGACCCAAAGGAAGTGGGTCAGTCTAGGACCCCACAGGAAGTGGGGTGGTCTAGATGGAGCCCACAGGAAGTGGGGTGGTCTAGATGGAGCCCACAGGAAGTGGGGTGGATTAGATGGAGCCCACAGGAAGTGGGGTGGTCTAGATGGAGCCCACAGGAAGTGGGGTGGTCTAGATGGACCCCACAGGAAGTGGGGTGGTCTAGATGGACCCCACAGGAAGTGGGGTGGTCTAGATGGACCCCACAGGAAGTGGGGTGATCTAGATGGAGCCCACAGGAAGTGGGGTGGTCTAGATGGAGCATGAGGGAAGGAAGGAAGGAAGGAAGGAAGGAAGGAAGGAAGGAAGGAAAGGGAGGGACAAAGGAGAGCCTAGTTGGGGGGCAGAGATGGACTATGGAGGACCCAAAGGAAGTGGGGTGGTCTAGATGGACCCCACAGGAAGTGGGGTGGTCTAGATGGACCCCACAGGAAGTGGGGTGGTCTAGGACCCCACAGGAAGTGGGGTGGTCTAGATGGAGCCCACAGGAAGTGGGGTGGTCTAGATGGAGCATGAGGGAAGGAAGGAAGGAAAGTGGGAAGGAAGGAAGGAGGGAAGGAAGGAAGGAGGGAAGAAAGGAAGGAAGGAAGGAAGGAAAGGAAGGAAGGAGGGAAGGAAGGGGAGGGACAAAGGGGAGCCTAGTTGGGGGGCAGAGATGGACCTTGGAGGACCCAAAGGAAGTGGGTCAGTCTAGGACCCCACAGGAAGTGGGGTGGTCTAGATGGAGCATAAGGGAAGGAAGGAAGAAAAGTGGGAAGGAAGGAAGGAAGGAAGGAAGGAAGGAAGGAAGGAAAGGGAGGGACAAAGGAGAGCCTAGTTGGGGGGCAGAGATGGACATTGGAGGACCCAAAGGAAGTGGGTCAGTCTAGGACCCCACAGGAAATGGGGTGGTCTAGATGGACCCCACAGGAAGTGGGGTGGTCTAGATGGACCCCACAGGAAGTGGGGTGGTCTAGATGGACCCTACAGGAAGTGGGGTGGTCTAGATGGAGCCCACAGGAAGTGGGGTGGTCTAGATGGAGCCCACAGGAAGTGGGGTGGTCTAGATGGACCCCACAGGAAGTGGGGTGGTCTAGATGGAGCCCACAGGAAGTGGGATGGTCTAGGACCCCACAGGAAGTGGGGTGGTCTAGATGGACCCCACAGGAAGTGGGGTGGTCAAGATGGAGCATGAGGGAGGGAAGGAAGGAAGGAAGGAAGGAAGGAAGGAAGGAAGGAAAGGGAGGGACAAAAGAGAGCCTAGTTGGGGGGCAGAGATGGACGTTGGGAGGACCCAAAGGAAGTGGGTCAGTCTAGGACCCCACAGGAAGTGGGGTGGTCTAGATGGACCCCACAGGAAGTGGGGTGGTCTAGATGGAGCCCACAGGAAGTGGGGTGATCTAGATGGACCCCACAGGAAGTGGGGTGGTCAAGATGGAGCATGAGGGAAGGAAGGAAGGAAGGAAGGAAAGGGAGGGACAAAAGAGAGCCTAGTTGGGGGGCAGAGATGGACTTTGGAGGACCCAAAGGAAGTGGGTCAGTCTAGATGAAGGAAGGAAGGAAGGAGGGAATGAAGGAAGGGAGGGAGGGAGGGAAGAAAGAAAGAAAGATGGAAGGAAGGTAGAAGGAAGGAGTGAAAGAAGGAAGGAAAGAAGGAAGGAAGGAAGGAAAGGGAGGGAGGGAGGGAGGAAAGAAAGAAAGAAAGATGGAAGGAGGGAAGGAGGGAAGGAAGGGAGGGAGGGAGGGAAGAAAGAAAGAAAGAAAGATGGAAGGAAGGAAGGAGGGAAGGAAGGGAGGGAGGGAGGGAAGAAAGAAAGAAAGAAAGATGGAAGGAAGGAAGGAGGGAAGGAAGGAAGGAAGGAAGGAGGGAAGGGAGGAAAGAAAGAAAGATGGAAGGAAGGAAGGAGGGAAGGAAGGAGTGAAAGGAGGAAGGAAGGAAGGAAGGAAGGAAGATGGAAGGAAGGAAGGAGGGAAGGAAGGAGTGAAGGAAGGAAGGAAGGAAGGAAGGATGGAAGAAAGGAAGGAAGGAAAGGGAGGGAGGGACAAAGGAGAGCCTCGTTGGGGGGCAGAGATGGACGCTGGAGGACCCGGAAGAAGCGGGTCAGTCTAGATGACCCATGGGACCTCCCTTACCTTCTCCCGGTGCTGAGGGTCATCGGAGAAGCCCTGGACCAGGCAGAAGAACGCCAGAGGAACCGCAAACAGGAAGAGCTTCATCTTCAAGGTGGGACCTTCTTCCTCCAAGATGGACGTGGTTATGGGTCCTCCAGAGCCTCCCGGTTTTATAGACCCGGGGGGCGGACCCACAGGAAGCCCGCCTCCGGGTTCTGGAGCTGGATCAAAGGTCCACCTCCTTGTTCTGGGCTTCCTGCCCAGGGGGAGTTGGCAGGAAGTCAGATGTTGAGATGGAAAATTGGCAGGAAGTCAAGAGATGTGGAGATAGAGCTCGGATCCGGGAGGAGGAGCAGAACAGGAAGTCCTCCTGGGCTTCCAGCCAAGGTAAAGTTGGCAGGAAGTCAGATCTTGAGGTGGACCTTGGATCCGCCTTCTTTTCCTGGACTTCCTGCCAAGGGAAAGTTGGCAGGAAGTCAAGAGATGGGGAGATGGACCTCCTGATCCATGAGGAGGATCAGAACAGGAAGTCCTCCTGGGCTTCCAGCCAAGGTAAAGTTGGCAGGAAGTCAGATCTTGAGGTGGACCTTTGATCCGCCTCCTTTTCCTGGACTTCCTGCCAAGGGAAAGTTGGCAGGAAGTCAGGAGATGTTGAGATGGACCTTTGATCCGCCTGGACTTCCTGCCAAGGTCAAGTTGGCAGGAAGTCAGGAGATCTTGAGATGGACCTTTGATCCGCCTGGACTTCCTGCCAAGGTCAAGTTGGCAGGAAGTCAGGAGATCTTGAGATGGACCTTTGATCCGCCTGGACTTCCTGCCAAGGAAAGGTTGGCAGGAAGTCAGGAGATGTTGAGATGGACCTTTGATCCGCCTGGACTTCCTGCCAAGGTCAAGTTGGCAGGAAGTCAGGAGATCTTGAGATGGACCTTTGATCCGCCTGGACTTCCTGCCAAGGTCAAGTTGGCAGGAAGTCAGGAGATGTTGAGATGGACCTTTGATCCGCCTGGACTTCCTGCCAAGGTCAAGTTGGCAGGAAGTCAGGAGATCTTGAGATGGACCTTTGATCCACCTCCTTCCTCATGGGAGACCTTCTACCATGTATTGATCTGCAGATAAGACCAGATTATGGTTGGCATGTGGCCAGGAGAGAGAGAGGGAAAGAGAGAGGGAAGGAAGGAGAGAGAGAGAGAGAGAGAGGGAGGGAAGGAAGGAAGTAAGGAAAGAGGGAAAGAAGGAGGGAGGGAAGGAAGGAAGGAAGGAAGGAAGGAGAGAGAGAGAGAGAGAGAGAGAGAGAGAGAGGGAAGGAAGGAAGGAAGGAAGGAGGGAGAGAGAGAAGGAAGGAAGGAGAGAGAGAGAGAGGGAAGAAAGGAAGGAAGAAAGGAAGGAAGGAGGAAGGAAAGGGAAAGAGAGAAAGAGGGAAGGAGGGAGGGAGGGAGGGAGGAGGGAAAGAAGGAAGGGGAGAGGGAGAGAAAGAAAGAAAGAGGGAAAGAGAGAAAGGGAAGGAAGGAGAGAGAGAGAGAGAGAGGGAGGGAGGGAGGAAGGAGAGAGAGAGAGGGAGGGAAGGAAGGAAGGAAGGAAGGAGAGAGGGGGGGGAAGAAAGGAAGGAAGGGGAGAAAGAAAGAAAGAAAGAAAGAAAGAAAGAGGGAAAGAGAGAGAGGGAGGGAAGGAAGGAAGGAGAAAGAGAGAGATAGAGGCATAGAGGGAGGGAGAGAGAGAAAGAAGGAAGGAAGGAAGGAAGGAAAGAAGGAAGGGAAAAGGAGAGAAAAAGAAAGAGAGAGAGAGAGAAGGAGGGAGGGAGGGAGAGAGAGAAAGAAGGAAGGAAGGAAGGAAAGAAGGAAGGGAAAAGGAGAGAAAAAGAAAGAGAGAGTGAGAGAAGGAGGTAGGGAGGGAGAGAGAGAAAGAAGGAAGGAAGGAAGGAAAGAAGGAAGGGAAAAGGAGAGAAAAAGAAAGAGAGAGTGAGAGAAGGAGGGAGGGAGGGAGAGAGAGAAAGAAGGAAGGAAGGAAGGAAAGAAGGAAGGGAAAAGGAGAGAAAAAGAAAGAGAGTGAGAGAAGGAGGGAGGGAGGGAGAGAGAGAAAGAAGGAAGGAAGGAAGGAAAGAAGGAAGGGAAAAGGAGAGAAAAAGAAAGAGAGAGAGAGAGAAGGAGGGAGGGAGGGAGAGAGAGAGCGCCAGGGGGAGAGAAAGATTATGGTTGACCTGAAGAACCTTCTCACGGTTGACCTCATCCATGTATTGATCTCCAGATAAGACCATATTATGGATGGCCTGAGGCCAGGAGTCCCATAGGACCTTCTCCTGGTTGACCCCATGTCATGTGACCATCAGCAGATAAGACCAGATTATGGTTGGCATGAAGAACCTTCTCAGGGTTGACCTGATCCATGTATTGATCTCCAGATGAGACCAGATTATGGATGGCCTGAGGCCAGGAGTCCCATAGGACCTTCTCATGGGGAGAGAGAGAGGGAAAGAGAGAGGGAAAGAGAGAAAGAGGGAAAGAGGGAAAGAGGGAAAGAGAGAGGGAAGGAAGGAGAGAGAGAGAGGGAGGGAAGGAAGGAAGGAAGGAAGGAAGGAAGGGGAGAGAGAGAAGGACAATGAGAGAGAAGGAAGGAAGGAAGGAAGGAAGGAAGGAGGGAGGGAAGAAAGGAAGGATGGAAGGAGGGAGAGACAGAGGGAGGGAAGGAAGGAAAGGGAGAGAGAGAGAGGGAAAGAAAGAAAGAGAGAAAGAAAGAAAGAGGGAAAGAGAGAAAGAGGGAAGGAAGTAAGGAAGGAAGGAAGGAAGGAAGGGAAAGAGAGATAGAGAGAGGGAGAAAGAAAGAAAGAAAGAAAGAGGGAAAGAGAGAGAGAAGGAAGGAAGGAAGGAAGGAAGGAAGGAGAGAAAAAGAGAGAGGGATAGAGAGAGCAGGAAGGAAGGAAGGAAGGAGGGAGGGAAGAAAGGAAGGAAGGACAACCAGACTGTTCTCCATAGGACCTTCTCATGGGGAGAGAGAGAGGGAAAGAGAGAGAAAGAAAGAAAGAGGGAAAGAGAGAGAGGGAAGGAAGGAAGGAAGGAAGGAAGGAAGGAGAGGGAGAGAGAGAAGGACAATGAGAG
>NC_070621.1:579456-591956 GCF_027172205.1 Podarcis raffonei
AGGGAAAGAGAAAGAGAGAGGGGGAGAGAGAAAGAAGGAAGGAAGGAAGGAGAAAGAGAGAAAGGAAGGAGGGAGGGAGGGAGGGAGGAGGGAAGGAAGGAAGGGGAAGGAGAGAGAGGGGGGGGAAAGAAAGAAAGAAAGAGGGAAAGAGAAAGAGAGAGGGAGGGAGAGAAAGAAGGAAGGAAGGAAGGAAGGAAAGAAAGAAGCAGAGAAGGAAGGAAGGAAGGAAGGAAGGAGAAAGAGAGAGATAGAGGGATGGAGGGAGGGAAGGAGGGAGAGAAGGAAGGAAGGAAGGAAAGAAAGAAAGAAAGAAGCAGAGAAGGAAGGAAGGAAGGAAGGAAGGAAGGAGAAAGAGAGAGATAGAGGGATAGATGGAGGGAGGGAAGGAGGGAGAGAAAGAAGGGAGGAAGGGAGGAAGGGAAGAAAGAAGCAGAGAAGGAAGGAAGGAAGGAGAAAGAGAGGGATAGAGGGATAGATGGAGGGAGGGAGGGAGAGAAAGAAGGAAGGAAGGAAAGAAGCAGAGAAGGAAGGAAGGAGAAAGAGAGAGATAGAGGGATAGATGGAGGGAGGGAGGGAGAGAAAGAAGGAAGGAAAGAAGCAGAGAAGGAAGGAAGGAAGGAGAAAGAGAGAGATAGAGGGATAGATGGAGGGAGGGAGGGAGGGAGGGAGAGAAAGAAGGAAGGAAGGAAGGGAGGAAGGAAAGAAAGAAGCAGAGAAGGAAGGAAGGAGAAAGAGAGAGATAGAGGGATAGATGGAGGGAGGGAGGGAGGGAGAGAAAGAAGGAAGGAAGGGAGGGAGGAAGGAAAGAAAGAAGCAGAGAAGGAAGGAAGGAAGGAGAAAGAGAGAGATAGAGGGATAGATGGAGGGAGGGAGAGAAAGAAGGAAGGAAGGAAGGAAGGAAGGAAGGGAGGAAGGGAAGAAGCAGAGAAGGAAGGGAGGAAGGAGAAAGAGAGAGATAGAGGGATAGTTGGAGGGAGGGAGGGGGAGAAAGAAGGAAGGAAGGAAGGAAGGAAGGAAGGAGGAAGGAAGGACAACCAGACTGTTCTCCATAGGACCTTCTCATGGGGAGAGACAGAGGGAAAGAAAGAGAGAGAGAGAGAGAAGGAAAGAAAGAGGGAAAGAGAGAGGGAAAGAGGGAAAGAGGGAAAGAGGGAAAGAAAGAGAGGGAGGGAAGGAAGGAAGGAAGGAGGGAGGGAAGGAAGAAGGGAAAGAAGGAAGGAAGGAAGGAAAGAAGCAGAGAAGGAAGGAAGGAAGGAGAAAGAGAGAGATAGAGGGATAGGTGGAAGGAGGGAGGGAGAGAAAGAAGGAAGGAAGGGAGGGAGGGAAGGAAGAAAGGAAGGAGGGAAGGGAGGGAGGGAGGGAGGAAGGAAGGAAGGAAGGAAGGAGAAAGAGAGAGATAGAGGGATAGATGGAGGGAGGGAAGGAGGGAGAGAAAGAAGGAAGGAAGGAAGGGAGGGAGGGAGGGAGGGAGGGAGGGAGGAGGGAGGGAAGGAAAAGAGAGAAAGAGAGGAGAGAGAGAGAGAAGGAGGGAAGGAAGGGAGGAAGGAAGGGAGGGAGGGAGGAAGGAGGGAAGGAAGGACAACGAGACTGTTCTCCATAGAACCTTCTCATGGGGAGAGAGAGAGGGAAAGAAAGAGAGAGAGAGAGAGAGAGAGAGAGAGAGAGAGAGAGAAGGAAAGAAAGAGGGAGAGAGGAAAAGAGGGAAAGAGAGAAAGAAAGAGAGGGAGGGAAGGAAGGAAGGAAGGAAGGGGGGAAGGAAGGAGAACCAGATTAAGTCCCTATTTTGCAGGAAGGAAGGAAGGGACAAAGGGAAGAAGGAAGAAAAGAAGGATGGGAGGGAGGAAAAAGGAAGGAAGGAGGGAGGGAAGAAGGAGGGAAGAACAGAAGCAAGGAAGGAACAAGGAGGGAGGAACCGGGAAACGGAGGGAGGGATGAAGGAAAGGAAGGAAGGAAGGAAGGAAGGAAGGGGAAGGAGAGAGAGAGAGGAAAAGAAAGAAAGAAAGAGGGAAAGAGAAAGAGAGAGGGAGGGAGAGAAAGAAGGAAGGAAGGAGAAAGAGAGAAAGGAAGGAGGGATGAAGGAAGGAGGGAAGGAAGGAAGGAAGGAAGGAAGGAAGGAATGGAGAGAGGGAAGAAAAATTGAAGAATATAAGCAAGGAAGAAAGAGAAGGAAGGAAACAAGAAAGAACGGAGAAAGGGAGGGAGAAAGGGACCAAGGGGAAAAAAGGAAAAATGAAAAGGAGGAATGAAGGAGAGAAGCAGAAGAAGGGAGAAAGGAAAGGGAAGAAGGGAGGAAGGGAGGAAGAAAGAAAGGAATGGAGAAAGGGAGGGAGAGAGGAAGACAGGAAAGAACATAGAAAGGGAGGAAAAAAGAGGGAGGGAAAGGAAGACAGGAAAAAAGAAAAGAACGAAGAGGGCGGAAGAAAGAAGGAAGGAAAGAAAGAAAGGAGGGAGAAAGGGAGGGAGGGAGGGAAAAAGGAAGAAAGAAATGAAGGGAGAAAGAAGGAGAGAGGGAGAGAAAAAGGAAGAAAGAAAAGAAGGGAGAAAGAAGGAGAGAGGGAGAGAAAAAGGAAGAAAGAAAAGAAGGGAGAAAAAAGGAGAGAGGGAGAGAAAAAGGAAGAAAGAAAAGAACGAAGAAAGAGGGAGGGAGAAAAAGGAAGGAAGAAAGAACGAAGAGGGAGAAAGGGAAGAGGAAAAAGAAAAAGGAAGGAAGAAAAGAATGGAGGAAGAAAGGAGGAAGGAAAGAAAGAAGGGAGAAAGGGAGGGAGGGAGAGAAAAAGAAAAAGGAAGGAAGAAAAGAACGGAGAAAGAGAGAGGGAGAGAAAAAGGAAGAAAGAAAAGAACGGGGAAAGAGGGAGGAAGGGAAGAAGAAAAAGGAAAAAGAAGGAAGAAAATAACTGAGAGAGGGAGAGAGAGGGAGGGAGGAAGAAAAAGGAAGGAAGAAAAGAAGGAAGAAAGAGGGAGGGAGAAAAAGGAAGGAAGAAAAGAACGGAGGAAGAAAGGAGGAAGGAAAGAAAGAAGGGAGGGAGAAACGGAGGGAGAGAGAGAAAAAGGAAGGAAGAAAAGAAGGGAGAAATGAGAGAGGGAGAGAAAAAGGAAGAAATAAAAGAACAGGGAAAGAGAGAGGGAGAGAAAAAGGAAGAAAGAAAAGAAGGGAGAAATGAGAGAGGGAGAGAAAAAGGAAGGAAGAAAAGAACGAAGAGGGAGAAAGGGAAGAAGAAAAAGAAAAAGAAAAAGGAAGGAAGAAAAGAACAGAGGAAGAAAGGAGGAAGGAAAGAAGGAAGGGAGAAAGGGAGGGAGGGAGAGAAAAAGAAAAAGAAAAAGGAAGGAAAAAAAGAACAGGGAAAGAGAGAGGGAGAGAAAAAGGAAGAAAGAAAAGAAGGGAGAAAAGGAGGGAGAGAAAAAGGAAGAAAGAAAACAATGAAGAAAGAGGGAGGGAGAAAAAGGAAGGAAGAAAAGAACGGAGGAAGAAAGGAGGAAGGAAAGAAAGAAGGGAGAAAGGGAGGGAGGGAGAGAAAAAGAAAAAGGAAGGAAGAAAAGAACGGAGGAGGGAGGAAGAAAGGAGGAAGGAAAGAAAGAAGGGAGAAAGGGAGGGAGGGAGAGAAAAAGAAAAAGGAAGGAAGAAAAGAACAGGGAAAGAGAGAGGGAGAGAAAAAGGAAGAAAGAAAAGAACGAAGAAAGAGGGAGGGAGAAAAAGGAAGGAAGAAAAGAACGGAGGAAGAAAGGAGGAAGGAAAGAAAGAAGGGAGAAAGGGAGGGAGGGAGAGAAAAAGAAAAAGGAAAGAAGAAAAGAACAGGGAAAGAGAGAGGGAGAGAAAAAGGAAGAAAGAAAAGAACGGGGAAAGAGGGAGGGAGAAAAAGGAAGGAAAGAAGGGAGAAAGAAGGAGGGAGAGAAAAAGGAAGAAAGAAAAGAACGGGGAAAGAGGGAGGGAGAAAAAGGAAGGAAAGAAGGGAGAAAGAAGGAGGGAGAGAAAAAGGAAGAAAGAAAAAAACGGGGAAAGAGGGAGGGAGAAAAAGGAAGGAAAGAAGGGAGAAAGAAGGAGAGAGGGAGAGAAAAAGGAAGAAAGAAAAGAACGGGGAAAGAGGGAGGAAGGGAAGACGAAAAAGGAAAAAGAAGGAAGAAAAGAACTGAGGAAGAGGGAGAGAGGGAGAGAAAAAGGAAGAAAGAAAAGAACGAAGAAAGAGGGAGGGAGAAAAAGGAAGGAAGAAAAGAACGAAGAGGGAGAAAGGGAAGAAGAAAAAGAAAAAGAAAAAGGAAGGAAGAAAAGAACGGAGGAAGAAAGGAGGAAGGAATGAAAGAAGGGAGAAAGGGAGGGAGGGAGAGAAAAAGAAAAAGGAAGGAAGAAAAGAAGGGAGAAAGAAGGAGAGAGGGAGAGAAAAAGGAAGAAAGAAAAGAACGGGGAAAGAGGGAGGGAGAAAAAGGAAGGAAGAAAAGAACGAAGAGGGAGAAAGGAGGAAGGAAAGAAGGGAGAAAGGGAGGGAGGGAGAGAAAAAGAAAAAGGAAGGAAGAAAACAACGGAGGAGGGAGGAAGAAAGGAGGAAAGAAAGAAAGGAGGGAGAAAGGGAGGGAGGGAGAGAAAAAGAAAAAGGAAGGAAGAAAAGAACAGGGAAAGAGAGAGGGAGAGAAAAAGGAAGAAAGAAAAGAAGGGAGAAAGAGGGAGGGAGAAAAAGGAAGGAAGAAAAGAAGGGAGAAAGAAGAAGAGAGGGAGAGAAAAAGGAAGAAAGAAAAGAAGGGAGAAAGAAGGAGCAAGGGAAGAAGAAAAAGGAAAAAGAAGGAAGAAAAGAACTGAGAAAGAGGGAGAGAGAGGGAGGGAGGAAGAAAAAGGAAGAAAGAAAAGAAGGGAGAAAGAGGGAGGGAGAAAAAGGAAGGAAGAAAAGAACAAAGAGGGAGAAAGGGAAGAAGAAAAAGAAAAAGGAAGGAAGAAAAGAACGGAGGAAGAAAGGAGGAAGGAAAGAAAGAAGGGAGGGAGGGAGAGAAAAAGAAAAAGGAAGGAAGAAAAGAACGGAGAAAGAGGGAGGGAGAAAAAGGAAGGAAGAAAAGAACGAAGAGGGAGAAAGGGAAGAAGAAAAAGGAAAAAGAAGGAAGAAAAGAACTGAGGAAGAGGGAGAGAGAGGGAGGGAGGAAGAAAAAGGAAGGAAGAAAAGAACGAAGAGGGAGAAAGGGAAGAAGAAAATGAAAAAGAAAAAGGAAGGAAGAAAAGAACGGAGGAAGAAAGGAGGAAGGAAAGAAAGAAGGGAGAAAGGGAGGGAGGGAGAGAAAAAGAAAAAGGAAGGAAGAAAAGAACGGAGGAAGAAAGGAGGAAGGAAAGAAAGAAGGGAGAAAGGGAGGGAGGGAGAGAAAAAGAAAAAGGAAGGAAGAAAAGAACAGGGAAAGAGGGAGAGAGAGGGAGGGAGGAAGAAAAAGGAAGGAAGAAAAGAAGGGAGAAAGAAGGAGGGAGAGAAAAAGAAAGAAAGAAAAGAACGAAGAAAGAGGGAGGGAGAAAAAGGAAGGAAGAAAAGAACGGAGGAGGGAGGAAGAAAGGAGGAAGGAAAGAAAGAAGGAAGGGAGAAAGGGAGGGAGGGAGAGAAAAAGAAAAAGAAGGAAGAAAAGAACTGAGGAAGAGGGAGAGAGAGGGAGGGAGGAAGAAAAAGGGAGAAAGAAAAGAACGAAGAGGGAGAAAGGGAAGAAGAAAAAGAAAAAGAAAAAGGAAGGAAGAAAAGAACAGAGGAAGAAAGGAGGAAGGAAGGAAAGAAGGGAGGGAGAAAGGGAGGGAGGGAGAGAAAAAGGAAGAAAAGAAGGGAGAAAGAAGGAGAGAGAGAAAAAGGAAGAAAGAAAAGAACGGAGGAAGAAAGGAGGAAGGAAAGAAAGAAGGAAGGGAGAAAGGGAGGGAGGGAGAGAAAAAGAAAACGGAAGGAAGAAAAGAACGAAGAAAGAGGGAGGGAGAGAAAAAGGAAGAAAGAAAAGAAGGGAGAAAGAAGGAGAGAGGGAGAGAAAAAAGAAGAAAGAAAAGAACGGGGAAAGAGGGAGGAAGGGAAGAAGGAAAAAGAAAAAGAAAAAGGAAGGAAGAAAAGAACGGAGGAAGAAAGGATGAAGGAAAGAAAGAAGGGAGAAAGGGAGAGAAAAAGAAAAAGGAAGGAAAGAAAGAAGGGAGAAAGAGGGAGGGAGGAAGAAAACAGGAAGCCTCTTCTGATTGGCCGCCGCCCCTCCAATGAGAAGAAAGAACGAGAAAATCCGTCCAAAAACCCATTTATTCCGCGCTCAAACCCGGAACCGTTTCCCGGAAGCTTCCGGAATCGGGAGCGGAAGCGGAGTAGCCGCCCCTGGTGTAGACGCGCCGCTGGGGGGAAGCGGGTTCGAGTTGCGCCTCGTCCGGAATCCGGATCTTTTTCCGGAAGGTTCCGGAATCGGGAGCGGAACTGGTGTGGACGCGCCGATTCAGACTCCTCTTGGGGGGGGGGTCTAGGAAAGGGAAAGCGGAGTGACTCCGCTTTCCGGAAAGCAGATTCGCTCCACCTTTGCAGGAAACCGGGACGGCGTGAAACCAGATTCAGCCCAGTTTCTTGGGATTCCGAAGCCGCTTTGCCGGAAAGCGGATTGACTCCACTTTGGGCTTTCGAGACGACGGCAATCAGTCTGACTCCACTTTGGGGCTCCAGAGTGACTTCACTTTGGGGCTCCAGACTGACTCCACTTTGGGGCTTGGTTTCCCGGAAAGGGGAAACGCGGCAAACCGGATTGACTCCAGTTTGGGGTTTTTTTGTTTGAAATCCGGGGGAAACAGGCAAAGGCTCCCAAAGCGGAGTGACTCCAGTTTGGGGCTTGCGTCTGACTCCACTTTCCCCGGAAAGGGGAAACGCAGCAAACCGGATCGACTCCAGTTTGGGATTTTTTTGTTTGAAATCCAGGAAAAACGGGGGAAAGGGGGCAAAAGCGGAGTGACTCCAGACTGACTCCACTTTGGGGCTCCAGAAACGCAGCAAACCAGATTGAGTCGAGTTTGGGGCTCCAGACTGTCTCCACTTTGGGGCTCCAGACTGACTCCACTTTGGGGCTTCGTTTCCCGGAAAGGGGAAACGAGGCAAACCGGATTGAGTCCAGTTTGTGGGGTTTTTTTTTGTTTTAAATCCGGGGAAAAGGTCCAAAACCGGAGTGACTCCAGACTGACTCCGCTTTGGGCCTCCAGACCGACTCCACTTTCCCGGACAGGGGAAACGCAGCCAACCAGACAGAGTCCAGTTTGGGGCTCCAGGCTGACTCCACTTTGGGGCTTCGCCGGGAACCGGGATCGGAAGCGGAGTAGCCGCCCCTGGTGTAGACGCGCCGATTCAGAGTCCGGTGAGGTCGACGATGGCCTTGATGAAGAGGGTGTCGTCGCGGACGTAGGAGTCCCGGGCGGCCATCTTGGAAAGGGGGCAGAAGAGGGGGCAGCCGCTGGCCACGTTCAACTCGCCGATTGGGCGCTGGAAAGAGGAGGAGGTCACGTCCGGACGGAAGGCGTCGATCACGTGCTCCCGGTGGTCCTGGTCCAGCAGCATCAGGGTGACCTGGGGAGAAACCGGAGTCAAACCGGAGTCAGACCAGTTGGGGGGAACAAACAGACTCCACTTTCAGGGGTCTGGGAAACAGAAAACAAACGGACTCCACTTTCGGGGGTCTGGGAAACAGAAAACAAACGGACTCCACTTTCGGGGGTCTGTTTCAGATCAGGGGTCTGGGAAGCGGGAAGCGGATTCACTCCAGTTTCAAGGCTTATCGGAGAGCAGGTTTCTAGGAAAGCGGATTCACTCCAGTTTCGGACTTATTTTAGAGCAGTGTTCTAGGAAAGGGGAACAGACTCCACAAACGGACTCCACTTTCGGGGGTCTGTTTCAGATCAGGGGTCTGGGAAGCGGGAAGCGGATTCACTCCAGTTTCAAGGCTTATCGGAGATCAGGTTTCTAGGAAAGCGGAGTCACTCCGGTTTCAGGATTTATTTTAGATCAGCGTTCTAGGAAACGGAAAGTGGAGTTGCTCCGGTTTGGGGGTTTCCAGGAAAAGAAACGGACTCCGCTTTCAGGGGTCTGGGAAACAGAAAACAAACGGACTCCACTTTCGGGGGTCTGTTTCAGATCAGGGGTCTGGGAAGCAGATTCACTCCCGTTTCAAGGCTTATCAGAGATCAGGTTTCTAGGAAAGCGGAGTCACTCCGGTTTCAGGATTTATTTTAGATCAGCGTTCTAGGAAACAGAAAGCAGATTGACTCCACTTTCAAAGGTTTTAGATCAGCTTAATAGGAAATGGAAGGTGAATTCACTCCAGTTTCAGGACTTATTTTAGATCAGCTTTGTAGGAAACTGAAAGCGGATTCACTCCACTTTCAGGAGGTCGGCTTTCTAGGAAACGGAAAGTGGATTTGCTCCGGTTTGGGGGTTTCCAGGAAAAGAAACGGACTCCGCTTTCAGGGTTCGTTTTGGAGCAGCGTTCTAGGGAATGGAAAGGGGATTCACTCCGCTTTCAGGGCTTGTCGGAGATCAGCTATCTAGGAAACACAAAGCGGATTGACTCCACTTTCAAAGGTTTTGGATCAGCTTAATAGGAAATGGAAGGTGGAGTCACTCCACTTTGGGGGTTCCCAGGAAAACAAACGGACTCCGCTCCCGGTGGTCCTGGTCCAGGAGCATCAGGGTGACCTGGGAGGAGCCAAACCGGAGTCAAACCGGAGTCAGACTAGTTAGGGGGAACAAACAGACTCCGCTTTCGGGGGTCTATTTCAGATCAGCGGTCTAGGAAACGGAAAGCGGATTCACTCCAGTTTCAGGGCTTATCGGAGGAAACCTCCCAAAAAACAGAAACAGAAAGCAGATTCGCTCCACTTTGGGGGTTGGTTTCAAAAAGGGAAAGCAAATTGACTCCGCTTTCGGGGTTCATTTGAGAGCAGCGTTCTAGGAAACATAAAGTGGATTTGCTCCACTTTGGGGGTTTCCAGGAAAAGAAACGGACTCCGCTTTTGGAGCAGCATTCGGGGGAACAGAAAGCGGATTCACTCCAGATTCAGGGCTTATCACAGAGCAGCTTTCTGGGAAACAGAAAGCAGATTGACTCCACTTTCAAAGGTTTTAGATCAGCTTAATAGGAAATGGAAGGTGGATTCACTCCAGTTTCAGGACTTATTTTAGATCAACTTTGTAGGAAACTGAAAGCGGATTCGCTCCAGTTTCAGGGCTTGTCGGAGATCAGCTATCTAGGAAACACAAAGCGGATTGACTCCACTTGCAAAGGTTTTAGATCGGCTTAATAGGAAATGGAAGGTGGATTCACTCCAGTTTCAGGACATATTTTAGATCAGCTTTGTAGGAAACGGGAAGCAAATTCGCTCCAGTTTCGGGATTTATTTTAGAGCAGCGTTCTAGGAAATGGAAAGTGGATTCGCTCCACTTTGGGGATTTCCAGGAAAACAAATGGACTCCGTTCCCAGGAGCATCAGGGTGGCCTGGGAGGGAAACCGGAGTCAGACCAGATTCGGGGGCGGGAGTCTGGGTCGGATCGGGGAGCGGAGGAAACGGAAAGGGGATTCGCTCCACTTTGGGGGTTTTCAGGAAAAGAAACAGACTCCGCTTTCGGGGTTCGTTTCCGAGCGGCGTTCTAGGAAATAGAAAGCGGATTCACTCCAGTTTCAGGATTTTAGATCAGCTTTGTAGGAAACGGAAAGGGGGTTCGCTGCGGTTTGGGGGTTTCCAGGAAAAGAAACGGACTCCGCTTTCAGAGCAGCATTCAGGGGAACGGAAAGTGGATTCACTCCAGTTTCAGGGCTTATCGGAGATCAGCTTTGGAGGAAACGGAAAGCATATTTGCTCCGCTTTGGGAGTTTCCAGGAGAACAAACAGACTCCGCTTTCAGGGTTCATTTTGGAGCGGCGTTCTAGTAAACAGAAAGCGGATTGACTCCACTTTCAAAGGTTTTAGATCGGCTTAATAGGAAATGGAAGGTGGATTCACTCCAGTTTCAGGACTTATTTTAGATCAGCTTTGTAGGAAACTGAAAGCGGATTCACTCCACTTTCAGGAGGTCGGCTTTCTAGGAAATGGAAAGTGGATTCGCTCCGGTTTGGGCGTTTCCAGGACGAGAAACGGACTCCGCTTTCGGGGTTCGTTTTGGAGCGGCGTTCTGGGAAACGGAAAGCGGATTCGCTCCAGTTTCAGGGCTTATCGGAGATCAGCTTTGTAGGAAATAGAAAGCGGATTCACTCCACTTTGGGGGTTCCCAGGAAAATGAATGGACTCCGCTTTCGGGGGTTTATTTCAGATCAGGGGTCTGGGAAGCGGGAAGTGGATTCACTCCAGTTTCAGGATTTATTTTAGATCAGCATTCGAGGAAACATAAAGTGGATTTGCTCCGGAGTTTGGAGGTTCCCAGGAAACGTTTCTAGGAAACGTTGGGGATCCAGACTGACTCCACTTTGGGCCTTCATTTCCCAGAAAGGGGAAATGCGGCAAACTGGATTCAATCCAGTTTAGGTTTTTTTTGTTTTAAACCCAGGAAAAATGGGGCAAAACCGGAGTGACTCCAGACTAACTCCACTTTGGGGCTTCAGACTGACTTCACTTTCGGGCTCCAGGCTAACTCCGCTTTGGGACTTCGTTTCCCGCAAAGGGAACCGGATTGACTCCAGTTTGGGTTTTTTTTGTTTCAAACCCGGGGGAAACGGTGTGAAACCGGAGTGACTCCGGTTTGGCCTACCTTCTGGTTGAAGGGCCACTTCAGAAGTGCATTGTTGGGCCCCTTCATGAGGACGAAAAAGAGGGAGAGGAAAGGGGAAACGCAGCAAACCAGATTGACTCCAGTTTGGGTTTCACCCCGTTTTTCCTGGATTTCAAACAAAAAAAACGGGGAAATGCTCTGAAAGCAGAATGACTCCGGTTTGGGGCTTCAGATTGACTCCACTTTGGGGCTTCCGACCGACTCCCCTTTGGGCCTTCCTTTCCCAGAAAGGGGAAACTCGGCAAACCGGATTCAATCCAGTGTAGGGTTTTTTTTGTTTTAATTCCGGGAAAAACGGGGAAATGCTCCAAAAGTGGAGTGACTCCGGTTTGGGGCTTCCAACTGACTCCACTTTGGGCCTTCCGACCGACTCCGCTTCGGGCCTTTGTTTCCCGGAAAGGGAAAATGCAGCAAACTGGATTGACTCCGGCTTAGGGTTTTTTGGCTTGAAACCCGGGAAAACGGTCCGAATCCGGAGTGACTCTGGTTTGGGCTACCTTCTGGTTGAAGGGCCACTTCAGAAGCGCGTCGTTGGAGAAGAGGGAAAGGAAAGGGGGAAGGCGCCAAAGCGGATTGACTCTGGATTGGGGTTTTTTTGTTTTAAATCCGGGAAAAACGTCCGAAACCGGAGTGACTCCACTTTTGGCTTTCAGCTTTCTAGACGACGGAAATCAGACTGACTCCACTTTGGGCCTTCCGACCAACTCCGCTTTGGGCCTTCGTTTCCCAGAAAGGGGAAACTCAGCAAACCGCATTCAATTCAGTTTAGTTTTTTTTGGCTTGAAACCCGGGAAAACGGTGTGAAACCGGAGTGACTCCGGTTTGGCCTACCTTCTGGTTGAAGGGCCACTTCAGGAGGGCGTCGTTGGGCCCCTTCATGAGGATGAAGAAGAGGGAGAGGAAAGGGGAAACACGGCAAAGCAGATTGAGACCAGGTTGGGTTTTTTTGTTTTAAATCCGGGGAAAACAGGGTGAAACCGGAGTGACTCCAGACTGACACCACTTTGGGGCTTCAGACTGATTCTGCTTTGGGGCTTTAGACTGACTCCACTTTGACTCCACTTTGGGGCTTTAGGCTGACTCCACTTTGACTCCACTTTGGGGCTCCAGAGTGACTCCACTTTGGGGCTCCAGACTGACTCCGCTTTGGGGTTCAGACTGACTCCACTTTGGATTCAAACCAGATTCAATCCAGTTTAGGTTTGTTTTTTTTTGAAATCCGGGAAAAACAGGGAAATGCTCCGAAAGCGGAGTGACTCCACTTTGGGGCTTCCGAGTGACTCCACTTTGCGGCTCCAGACTGACTCCACTTTGGGGCTTCCGACTGACTCCACTCTCCCCATAAAGGGGAAAGGCGGCAAACCGGATTGACTCCACTTTGCAGTTTTGGGTTGTAAATGGGGGGGGAAAGCTCCGAAACCGGAGTGACTCCGGTTTGGCCTACCTTCTGGTTGAAGGGCCACTTCAGGAGGGCGTCGTTGGGCCCCTTCATGAGGACGAAGAAGAGGGAGAGGAAAGGAGAAAGGCGGCAAAGTGGATTGACACCAGTTTGTTTGAAATCTGGGAAAAACGGGCCAAAGCTGGAGTGACTCCACTTTGGGGCTTCCAAATGACTCCACTTTGCGGCTCCAGACTGACTCCACTTTGGGGCTTCCGACTGACTCCACTCTCCCCATAAAGGGGAAAGGCGGCAAACCGGATTGACTCCACTTTGCAGTTTTTTGGTTATAAACGGGGGGAAAGCTCCGAAACCGGAGTGACTCCACTTTGGGGCTTCCGACTGACTC
>NC_070621.1:596956-604456 GCF_027172205.1 Podarcis raffonei
CGCCAAAGGGCCTACCTGCCGTTCAGATTTCTAGACAACGGAAATCAGACTGCCTCCACTTTGGGGCTCCAGACTGACTCCGCTTTGGGGTTTCGGACTGACTCCATTTCGGGGCTTCAGCTGTCTAGACAACAGAAATCAGACTGACTCCGCTTTGGGGCTTCCGACTGACTCCACTTTGGGGCTCCAGACTGACTCCACTTTGGGGCTTCCTTTCCCGGAAAGGGGAAATGCGAGAAACCGGATTGACTCCAGTTTGGGGTTTCTTTTGTTTGAGATCCGGGAAAAACGGGGAAATGGGGTGAAACCGGAGTGACTCCGGTTTTGGCTTTCAGCTTTCTAGACGACGGAAATCAGACTGACTCTGCTTTGGGGCTCCAAACTGACTCCGCTTTGGGGCTCCAGACTGACTCCGCTTTGGGGCTTCAAACTGACTCCGCTTTGGGGCTCCAGACTGACTCCACTTTGGGGCTTCCTTTCCCGGAAAGGGGAAATGCGAGAAACCGGATTGACTCCAGTTTGGGGTTTCTTTTGTTTGAGATCCGGGGAAAATGGGGAAATGGGGTGAAACCGGAGTGACTCCGGTTTTGGCTTTCAGCTTTCTAGACGACGGAAATCAGACTGACTCTGCTTTGGGGCTCCAGACTGACTCTGCTTTGGGGCTCCAGACTGACTCCACTTTGGGGCTCCAGACTGACTCCGCTTTGGGGTTTCCGACTGACTCCACTTGGGGCTTCAGCTGTCTAGACAACAGAAATCAGACTGACTCCGCTTTGGGGCTCCAGACTGACTCCGCTTTGGGGCTTCAAACTGACTCCGCTTTTGGGGCTCCAGACTGACTCCCCTTTGGGGCTTCAGACTGACTCCGCTTTGGGCTCCAGACTGACTCCGCTTTGGGGCTTCATTTCCCGGAAGATTGACTCCAGTTTGGGGTTTTTTTTTTTGTTTGTGATCCGGGGGAAAAGGGGAAAAGGGGCCGAAAGCGGAGTGACTCCGGTTTGGCACGCCGAAGGGCCTACCTGCTGTTGAGATTTCTAGACAACGGAAATCAGACTGACTCCACTTTGGGGCTCCAGACTGACTCCGCTTTGGGGTTTCGGACTGACTCCACTTTGGGGCTTCAGCTGTCTAGACAACAGAAATCAGACTGACTCCGCTTTGGGGCTTCCGACTGACTCCGCTTTGGGGCTCCAGACTGACTCCGCTTTGGGGCTCCAGACTGACTCCGCATTGGGGCTCCAGACTGACTCCGCTTTGGGGCTCCAGACTGACTCCACTTTGGGGCTTCCTTTCCCGGAAAGGGGAAATGCGAGAAACCGGATTGACTCCAGTTTGGGGTTTCTTTTGTTTGAGATCCGGGAAAAACGGGGAAATGGGGTGAAACCGGAGTGACTCCGGTTTTGGCTTTCAGCTTTCTAGACGACGGAAATCAGACTGACTCCGCTTTGGGGCTCCAGACTGACTCCGCTTTGGGGCTCCAGACTGACTCCGCTTTAAGGCTCCAGACTGACTCCGCTTTGGGGCTCCAGACTGACTCCACTTTGAGGCTTCAAACTGACTCCGCTTTGGGGCTCCAGACTGACTCCACTTTGGGGCTTCCTTTCCCGGAAAGGGGAAATGCAAGAAACCGGATTGACTCCAGTTTGGGGTTTCTTTTGTTTGAGATCCGGGAAAAACGGGGAAATGGGGTGAAACCGGAGTGACTCCGGTTTTGGCTTTCAGCTTTCTAGACGACGGAAATCAGACTGACTCTGCTTTGGGGCTCCAGACTGACTCCGCTTTGGGGCTCCAGACTGACTCTGCTTTGGGGCTTCAAACTGACTCCGCTTTGGGGCTCCAGACTGACTCCGCTTTGGGGCTTCCTTTCCCGGAAAGGGGAAATGCGAGAAACCGGATTGACTCCAGTTTGGGGTTTCTTTTGTTTGAGATCCGGGAAAAACGGGGAAATGGGGTGAAACCGGAGTGACTCCGGTTTTGGCTTTCAGCTTTCTAGACGACGGAAATCAGACTGACTCTGCTTTGGGGCTCCAGACTGACTCCGCTTTGGGGCTCCAAACTGACTCCGCTATGGGGCTTCCTTTCCCGGAAAGGGGAAATGCGAGAAACTGGATTCACTCCAGTTTGGGGTTTCTTTTGTTTGAGATCCGGGAAAAAGGGGGAAATGGGGTGAAACCGGAGTGACTCCGGTTTTGGCTTTCAGCTTTCTAGACGACGGAAATCAGACTGACTCCGCTTTGGGGCTCCAGACTGACTCCGCTTTGGGGCTCCAGACTGACTCCGCTTTGGGGCTTCCTTTCCCGGAAAGGGGAAATGCGAGAAACCGGATTGACTCCAGTTTGCTGTTTCTTTTGTTTGAGATCCGGGAAAAACGGGGAAATGGGGTGAAACCGGATTGACTCCGGTTTTGGCTTTCAGCTTTCTAGACGACGGAAATCAGACTGACTCCGCTTTGGGGCTCCAGACTGACTCCGCTTTGGGGCTTCAAACTGACTCTGGGGCTCCAGACTGACTCCACTTTGGGGTGAAACCAGAGTGACTCCCCCCAAATTCGCAGCCGAATTTGCACCCCGAACCGTGTGGGTCAGGCTTTCCGGGCTGGAACCGGATCGGGACCCCGGCCCCCCGATCCCGCCCCCGGATTCGCGCCCCGAACCTTGTGGGTCAGCGCTTCGGCGCGCTCCTCCTCCCGGCGCCGCTCCTGCGCCGATTCGGCCGCCAGCCGCTCCACTTCCCGGTTCAGGACGCAGACGATCTTCTCTAGGGTGGCGGTCTTGAGTTCGAGGGCCGCCCAGGGCTGGGGGCCCGGGGGCCCGAGGAAATGGGGGTCTGGGGGCGGATTGGGGGCCCTGATTGGATGGGGGTCTGGGGCCGAATGTGGGGCCCCGAGAAAATGGGGGTCTGGGGCTGAATCGGGGCCCCTGATTGGATGGGGGTCTGGGGCCGAATGTGGGGCCCCCAATAAATGGGGCTCTTTCACCAAATGGGGGTCTTTAGCCGAATTGGGGGCCCCGACCAGATGGGGGTCTTTGGCTGAATGTGGGGCCCCCAATAAATGGGGCTCCTTCACCAAATGGGGGTCTTTAGCCGAATTGGGGGCCCCGACCAGATGGGGGTCTGGGGCTAAATTGGGGGCCCCAATCTGATGGGGTTCCTTGACCGGATTCGGGGCCCCCAATAAATGGGGGTCTTGGACCAAATCGGGGGCCCCCAATAAATGGGGGTCTTGGAGCAAACGGGGGTCTTTGGCCGAATGTGGGGCCCCGAAGAAATGGGGCTCTGGGACCAGTTGGGGGTCTTGGACCAGATCGGGGGCCCCGAATAAAGTGGGGTCTTTTTCCGAATTGGGGGCCCCAAAGAAATGGGGGTCTGAGTTGGGGGCCCCAGCCAGCCGGAGGGCAAAGTTCAGGAGTAGGCCGAGATGTTCCGGAAAGTTCTGGGCCTCGTGGAGGGGCAGGGCTTCCTTCTCCAGCTGTGGAACCGGGGGAGGAAGTAGTATTAATACCCAAAGCAGTACTGTGAGTACTAGGAATCTGAATCAAAGGAATCAGGCTAGGAAGGCTGCTAGTGGTAGTATTATTCGTAGTATTGGACTGAGTAGCATCGCTGTGGCTACTTGGAGTATTTGAAGCATCGGTAGTATTGGTAGTACTTGAAGTATCGGTAGTATTGGTGGTATTTGAAGCATTTGTAGTGTTGGTAGTATTTGAAGTATTGATATTATTGGTGTTATTCGAAGCATTGTAGTATTGGTAGTATTTGAAGCGTTGGTAGTGTTGGTAGTATTGGTAGGATTAGTAATATTTAAAGTGTAGGTAGTATTGGTAGTATTTGAAGTATTGATAGTACTGGTGGCGTTTGAAGAATTGATAGTATTGGTGGTATTTGAAGTATTGGTAGTATTTGAAGTATTGATAGTATTGGTGGTGTTGGTAGTATTCAAGGTAGTGATAGTATTGGTAGTATTGTGGTATTTGAAGTATTGGTAGTATTGGTAGTATTTGAAGTATTGGTAGTATAGGTGGTACTTGAAGTATTGGTAGTGTTGGTAGTATTTGAAGCATTGGTAGCATTGGTAGTGTTTGAAGTATTGGTAGTATTAGTAGTAACTGAAGTATTGGTAGTACTGGTGGCATTTGAAGAATTGATAGTATTGGTGGTATTTGAAGTATTGGTGGTATTGGTAGTATTTGAGGTAGTGATAGTATTGGTGTGTTGGTGGTATTTGAAGTATTGGTAGTATTTGAAGTATTGATAGTGTTGATAGTATTTGAAGTATTGATAGTATCGGTGGTATTCGAAGCATTGGTAGTATTGTTAGTGTTTGAAGTATTGGTAGTATTGGTTGCATTTGAAGTATTGATAGTATTGGTGGTATTTGAAGCATTGTAGTATTGTTAGTATTCGAAGCATTGGTAGTGTTGGTAGTATTTGAAGTACTGGTAGTATTGGTGGTGTTGGTGGTGTTTGAAGTATTGGTAGTATTGATGGTATTTGAAGCATTGTTAGTGTTGGTATTTGAAGTATTGGTAGTATTAGTAATATTTAAAGTATTGGTAGTATTTGTAGTATTGATAGTACTGGTGGCATTTGAAGAATTGATAGTATTTGAAGTATTGATAGTATTGGTGGTATTTGAAGCATTGTTAGTGTTGGTAGTATCTGAAGTATTGGTAGTGTTAGTAGTATTTAAAGTATTGGTAGTATTGTTTGTATTTGAAGTATTGATAGTACTGGTGGCGTTTGAAGAATTGATAGTATTGGTGGTATTTGAAGCATTGTAGTATTGGCAGTATTTGAAGCATTGGTAGTGTTGGTAGTATTTGGAGTATTGATAGTGTCGATTGTATTCAAAGCATTGGTAGTATTGGTAGTATTTGCAGTATTGGTAGTATTGGTAGTGGTGGCATTTGAAGTATTGATAGTATTGGCGGTATTTGAAGCATTGTAGTATTGGTAGTATTTGAAGCATTGGTAGTGTTGGTAGTATTTGAAGTATTGGTTCTATTGGTAGTATTTAAAGTGTTGGTAGTATTGGAAGTATTGATAGTACTGGTGGCATTTGAAGAACTGATAGTATTGGTGGTATTTGAAGCATTGTAGTATTGGCAGTATTTGAAGTATTGGTAGTGCTGGCAGTATTTGAAGTATTGGTGGTATCAGTATTTAAAGTATTGGTAGTATTGGTAGTATTTGAAGTATTGATAGTACTGGTGGCATTTGAAGAATTGATAGTATTGGTGGTATTTGAAGTATTGGTAGTATTTGAAGTATTTGTAGTATTGGTGGTGTTGGTGGTATTTAAAGTATTGGTAGTATTTGAAGCATTGATAGTGTTGTTAGTATTTGAAGTATTGGTAGTGTTGGTAGTATTTGGAGTATTGGTAGTATTTGAAGTATTGATAGTGCTGGTGGCATTTGAAGAATTATAGTATTGGTGGTATTTGAAGTATTGGTAGTATTGGTAGTGTTTGAAGCATTGGTAGTGTTGGTGGTATTTGAAGTAGTGGTAGTATTAGTAGTATTTAAGGTACTGGTATTATTTGAAGTATTGATAGTACTGGTGGCATTTGAAGAATTGATAGTATTGGTGGTATTGGTAGTATTGGTAGTATTTGAAGTATTGATAGTATTGGTAGTATTGGTCGTATTGGTAGTATTGGTGGCACTTGAAGCATTGGTAGTATTGGTATTGTTTGAAGCATTGGTAGTGTTGGTAGTATTAGTAGTATTTAAAGTATTGGTAGTATTTGAAGTATTGATAGTACTGGTGGCATTTGAAGAATTGGTAGTATTGGTGGCATTTGAAGTATTGGTAGTATTTTAAGTATTGATAGTACTGGTGGCATTTGAAGTATTGGTAGTATTGGTGGTATTTGAAGCATTGTTAGTGTTGGTAGTATATGAAGTATTGGTAGTATTAGTGGTATTTAAAGTATTGGTAGTATTGGTATTTTTGAAGTATTGGTAGTACTGGTGGCATTTAAAGAACTGGTAGTACTGGTGGCATTTGAAGTATTGATAGTATTGGTGGTGTTGGTGGTATTTGAAGTATTGGTAGTATTGGTATGATTTGAAGAATTGGTAGTATTGGTATGATTTGAAGAATTGGTAGTATTGGTAGTATTTGAAGTAGTGATAGTATTGGTGGTATTTGAAGTATTGGTAGTATTGGTAGTGTTTGAAGCATTGGTAGTGTTGGTAGTATTTGAAGTATTGATAGTACTGGTGGCATTTGAAGAATTGATAGTATTGGTGATATTTGAAGCATTGTAGTATTGGTAGTATTTGAAGTATTGGTAGTGCTGGCAGTATTTGAAGTATTGGTGGTATTAGTATTTAAAGTATTTAAAGTATTGGAAGTATTGATAGTACTGGTGGCATTTGAAGAATTGATAGTATTGGTGGTATTTGAAGTATTGGTAGTATTTGAAGTATTGGTAGTAGTGCTGGTGTTGGTGGTATTGGTGGTATTGGTAGTATTTAAAGTAGTGATAGTATTGGTAGTGTTTGAAGTATTGGTGATATTGGTGGCATTTGAAGTATTGGTACTGTTGGTAGTATTGGTGGTATTTGAAGTATTGGTAGTATTGGTGGTATTTGAAGTGTTGGTAGTGTTGGTAGCATTTGAAGTATTGATAGTATTGGTGGCATTTGAAGTATTGGTAGTGTTGGTAGTATTTGAAGTGTTGGTAGTGTTGGTAGTATTTGAAGTATTGATAGTGTTGGTAGTATTTGAAGTATTGATAGTATCGGTGGTATTCAAAGCATTGGTAGTGTTTGAAGTATTGGTAGTATTATATTATTACTAATACTATATTACTATTATATTACTATTATATTATATTACTAATACTATTACTATATTGATACCACATCACCACCACTGCAATACTACTGATCATACTAATACTCCCAATACTCCCAATACTACTACTATGTTACTAATATATTTTATTACATCTATACTATACTATACTATACTATACTATACTATACTATACATACTGCTACATTGATACTCACACCACATGACCACCTTCCCAACAATACTGATCAGACCAACACTCCCAGCAACTAATACTATTATTATACTATTATATTACTATTATTACTAATACTATACTATGCCATACCATACCATTATTACTGATACTGTTACTATATTACTATTACTATTACTATTACTATTACTATATTATTACTAATACTATATTACTATTATATTACTATTATATTATATTACTATATTATATTATATTATAACTAATACTATATTACTATTATAGTACTATTATATTATATTACTAATACTATTACTATATTGATACGACATCACCACCACTGCAATACTACTGATCATACTAATACCCCCAATACTACCAATACTATTACTATGTTACTAATATATTTTATTACATCTATACTATACTATACTATACTATACTATACTATACTATACTATACTATAAATACTACTACATTGATACTCCCAATACTATT
>NC_070621.1:609456-625870 GCF_027172205.1 Podarcis raffonei
CCCTTCTAGTATTATTATCCCTTCTATTATTATTATTATTACTACTACTACTACTAAATGATGATGATGATAATACTACTAATAATAATAATTTGGGTACCCCGGGTCAGTCTGGATGACGCCCGGCGTTCCCGGGCTGCCCCAAAAATACTACTGTAACTACTATTACCACTACTACTATTATTATAAATTATTATTATTATTATTATTGGTGCTGGGTCAGGCTGGATGACCACACGGAGCCCATTTCCCCCTTCCAGGCTCTCCTGTCCATACGGTGTTTTATCCCGCTTGACACTACTTCTACTACTACTACTACTACGATTATTATTCATTATTCATTATTCTTATATTATTATTATTAATTTGTAGTAGTAATAATAATAATAAGAATAATTATAATAATATATTATTCTTTTGATACCCCAGGTCAGTCTGGATGACCCCCGCCGGACCCCCGTAAAAATACTACTACTACTACTATTACTACTACGATTATGAATTAACAACAACAACAACAACAACAGCAATAATAATAATAATAATAATAATAATATATTATTATTCTTTTGATACCCCAGGTCAGTCCAGATGACCCCCGCCGGCCCCCGTAAAAATACTACTACTACTACTAATACTACTACTACTACTAATAATAATAATACTATTACTACTACTATTATGAATTAACAACAACAACAATAATTATAATATATTATTCTTTTGATACCCCGGGTCAGTCTGGATGACCCCCGCCGGCCCCCGTAAAAATACTACTACTACTACTACTATGAATTAATAATAATAATAATAATAATAATAATAATAATATATTATTCTTTTGATACCTCAGGTCAGTCTGGATGACCCCCGCCGGACCCCGTAAAAATACTACTACTACTACTACTACTACTACTACTACTACTACTAATACTACTACTACTACTAATTAATACTACTACTATTATGAATTAACAACAACAACAACAACAACAATAATAATATATTATTCTTTTGATACCCCGGGTCAGTCCGGATGACCCCCCGAAAAGAAATACTCACCCCACCAGCTTCTTCAGGCAGTAAGCGCAGTAGCGGTGGCCGCACTGGGCCTGGAAGGGCCGCCGCAGCAGATCCTCGCACTCGGAGCACAGGTACTTCCCTTGCACCTCGGCCCGCAGGATGGCCTTCGGGAAGCCGGGGAGAGAGGGATCGAGGGATCCGGGCGGGGTGCAGGATCCGGAGGCCGCCATGGGGTGAGTTGTGGGGGAAACCGGGGCCCTGGAAGGGAGTTGTGGCTCCGGGGTCAGGCTTGAGGACCAGGAGGGGTCCCTTCCCTCTCTATGGGCCCCTCGTAACCGCCTTGGAGGACCTAGAGAGGTCGCTTCTCTATGGTCCCTTGTATGGGGGTCAGACTGGATGACTTGGAGGGGTCCCTTCCCTCTCTATGGTCCCCTAGTAACCGCCTTGGAGGACCTAGAGAGGTCCCTTCTCTCTCTATGGTCCCTTGTATGGGGGTCAGACTCGACGACTTGGAGGAGTACCTTCCCTCTCTATGGTCTCTTGCAAGGGCGTCAGACTGGATGACCTGGAGGGGTCCCTTCTGGCTCAAGCCTTCTAGGATTCTGTGTCTTTCCTCTCTATGATCCCCTAGTAACCGCCTTGGAGGACCTAGGGAGGTCCCTTCTCTCTCTATGGTCCCTTGTATGGGGGTCAGACTGGATGACTTGGAGGGGTCCCTTCCCTCTCTATGGTCCCATAGTAACCGCCTTGGAGGACCTAGAGAGGTCACTTCTCTATCTATGGTCCCTTGTATGGGGGTCAGACTGGACGACTTGGAGGAGCCCCTTCCCTCTCTATGGTCCCCTAGTAACTGCCTTGGAGGACCTAGAGAGGGCCCTTCCCTCTCTATGGTCCCTTGTATGGGGGTCAGACTGGACGACTTGGAGGAGCCCCTTCCCTCTCTATGGTCTCTTGCAAGGGGGTCAGGCTTGATGACCTGGAGGGGTCCCTTCTGGCTCAAGCCTTCTAGGATTCTGTGTCTTTCCTCTCTATGATCCCCTAGTAACCACCTTGGAGGACCTAGAGAGGGCCCTTCTCTCTCTATGGTCCCTTGCAAGGGGGTCAGACTGGATGACCTGGAGGGGTCCCTTCTGGCTCAAGCCTTCTAGGATCCTGTGTCTTTCCTCTCTATGATCCCCTAGTAACCACCTGGAGGACCTAGAGAGGTCCCTTCTCTCTCTATGGTCCCTTGTATGGGGGTCAGACTGGACGACTTGGAGGAGCCCCTTCCCTCTCTATGGTCTCTTGCAAGGGGGTCAGGCTTGATGACCAGGAGGGGTCCCTTCCCTCTCTATGGTCCCCTAGTAACCGCCTTGGAGGACCTAGAGAGGTCCCTTCTCTCTCTATGGTCTCTTGTATGGGGGTCAGACTGGACGACTTGGAGGAGCCCCTTCCCTCTCTATGGTCCCCTAGTAACTGCCTTGGAGGACCTAGAGGGGTCCCTTCTGGCTCAAGCCTTCTAGGATTCTGTGTCTTTCCTCTCTATGATCCCCTAGTAACCGCCTTGGAGGACCTAGAGAGGTCCCTTCCCTCTCTATGGTCCCTTGTATGGGGGTCAGACTGGATGACTTGGAGGAGCCCCTTCCCTCTCTATGGTCCCCTAGTAACCGCCTTGGAGGACCTAGAGAGGTCCCTTCTCCCTCTATGGTCCCTTGTATGGGGGTCAGACTGGACGACTTGGAGGATTCCCTTCCCTCTCTATGGTCCCCTAGTAACCGCCTTGGAGGACCGAGAGAGGTCCCTTCTCTCTCTATGGTCCCTTGTATGGGGATCAGACTGGATGACCTGGAGGGGTCCCTTCTGGCTCAAGCCTTCTAGGATTCTGTGTCTTTCCTCTCTATGATCCCCTAGTAACCGCCTTGGAGGACCTAGAGAGGTCCCTTCTCTCTCTATGGTCCCTTGTATGGGGGTCAGACTGGACGACTTGGAGGAGCCCCTTCCCTCTCTATGGTCTCTTGCAAGGGGGTCAGGCTTGATGACCAGGAGGGGTCCCTTCCCTCTCTATGGTCCCCTAGTAACCGCCTTGGAGGACCTAGAGAGGTCCCTTCTCTCTCTATGGTCCCTTGTATGGGGGTCAGACTGGATGACTTGGAGGAGCCCATTCCCTCTCTATGGTCCCCTAGTAACCGCCTTGGAGGACCTAGAGAGGGCCCTTCTCTCTCTATGGTCCCTTGTATGGGGGTCAGACTGGACGACTTGGAGGATTCCCTTCCCTCTCTATGGTCCCCTAGTAACCGCCTTGGAGGACCTAGAGAGGTCCCTTCTCTCTCTATGGTCCCTTGTATGGGGGTCAGACTGGATGACTTGGAGGATTCCCTTCCCTCTCTATGGTCCCCCAGTAACCGCCTTGGAGGACCTAGAGAGGTCCCTTCTCTCTCTATGGTCCCCTGTATGGGAGTCAGACTGGACGACTTGGAGGATTCCCTTCCCTCTCTATGGTCTCTTGCAAGGGGGTCAGACTGGATGATCTGGAGGGGTCCCTTCTGGCTCAAGCCTTCTAGGATTCTGTGTCTTTCCTCTCTATGATCCCCTAGTAACCACCTGGAGGACCTAGAGAGGTCCCTTCTCTCTCTATGGTCCCTTGTATGGGGGTCAGACTGGATGACTTGGAGGGGCCCTTCCCTCTCTATGGTCCCCTAGTAACCGCCTTGGAGGACCTAGAGAGGTCCCTTCTCTCTCTCTATGGTCCCTTGTATGGGGGTCAGACTGGATGACTTGGAGGATTCCCTTCCCTGTCTATGGTCCCCTAGTAACCGCCTTGGAGGACCTAGAGAGGTCCCTTCTCTCTCTATGGTCCCTTGTATGGGGGTCAGACTGGATGACTTGGAGGGGCCATTCCCTCTCTATGGTCTCTTGCAAGGGGGTCAGACTGGATGACCTGGAGGGGTCCCTTCTGGCTCAATCCTTCTAGGATTCTGTGTCTTTCCTCTCTATGATCCCCTAGTAACCACCTGGAGAGGTTCAATTATGACTCGACCCTTCTAGGATTCTGAGAATTCCGTCTTGATGGTCCCCTAATAACCACCTGGAGGACCTAGAGAGGTCCCTTCCCTCTCTATGGTCCCCTAATAACCGCCTTGGAGGACCTACAGAGGTCCCTTCCCTCTCTATGGTCCCCTATTAATCCTTTGCAAGGGGGTCAGGCTGGATGACCTGGAGGAGTCCCTTCCAGCTCGAGCCTTCTAGGATTCTGTGCCTACCGTCTCTATGGTCAGGCTGGATGACCAGGAGGGTTCCCTTCTGGCTCGAGCCTTCTAGAATTCTGTGTCTTTCCTCTCTATGGTCCCCTAATAACCCCTGGAGGACCTAGATAGGCCCCTTCGCTCTCTATGATCCCTTGCAAGGGGGTCAGGCTGGATGACCTGGAGGAGTCCCTTCCAGCTCGAGCCTTCTAGGATTCTGTGCCTGCCGTCTCTATGGTCAGGCTGGATGACCAGGAGGGTTCCCTTCTGGCTCGAGCCTTCTAGAATTCTGTGTCTTTCCTCTCTATGGTCCCCTAATAACCGCCTGGAGGACCTAGATAGGCCCCTTCGCTCTCTATGATCTCTTGCCAGGGGGTCAGGCTGGATGACCTGGAGGGTTCCCTTCTGGCTCGACCATTCTAGGCTTCTCTCCCTCCCATCTCTATGATCCCCTCCTAACCCTTTGCCAGGGGGTCAGTCTGGGTGACCTGCAGGGCTCCCTTCCCTCTCTATGATGCCCTTATAACTGTCTGGATGTCCTAGGGAGGCCCCTTCCCTCTCTATGGTCCCATGGAAGGGGGTGAGGCTGGCTGGACCCTTCTAGGATTCCGGGCCTCCCGTCTCTATGCTCCCCTCCTAACCCCTTCCAAGGGGGTCAGGCTGGAGGACCTGGAGGGGTCCCTTCCCTCTCTATGGTTCCATGCAAGGGGGTCAGGTTGGACGACCCTCGGGGGGGGGGGCTTCCCTTCTAGGATTCTGTCCCTCCCGTCTCTATGGTCCTATGCAAGGGGGTCAGGCTGGATAGCCTGGAGGGGTTCCCTTCTGGCGCGAGCCTTCTAGGATTATGGGCCTTCCGTCTCTTTGGTCTCTTGCAAGGGGGTCAGGCTGGATGACCTAGAGGGGTCCCTTCCCTCTCTATGATACCTAATAACCTCTTGGAGGAACTAGAGAGGCCCCTTTCCTCTCTATGATCCCCTAATACCCACCTGGATGAACTAGAGAGGCCCCTTCCCTCTCTATGGTCCCTTGCAAGGGGGTCAGGCTGGATGACGAGGAGGGTTCCCTTCCCTCTCTATGGTCCCCTAGTAACCGCCTTGGAGGACCTAGAGAGGTCCCTTCTCTCTCTATGATCCTCCAGGAGGCCCTTCCTCTCTATGGTCCCTTGCAAGGGGGTCAGGCTGGATGATCTGGGGGGTTCCCTTCCGGCTCGAGCCTTCTAGGATTCTGTGCCTTCCATCTCTATGGTCAGGCTGGAGGACCAGGAGGGATCCCTTCCCTCTAGGGTCACCAATTAACCCCTTGCCAGACGGCCCCCTAATAACCGCTTGGAGGACCCAGCGAGGTCCCTTCCCTCTCTACGAACCCCTAATTTTCCCTTGGAAGGGGGTCAGGCTGGATGACCCTGGGGGTTCCCTTCTAGGATTCTGTGCCCCCCCCCCGTGTCTATGGGGGTCAGGCTGGATGACCTGGAAGGCCTTACGCTCTCTATGATCCCCTAATAACCACCTGGATGACCTGGAGGGGTCCCTTCTGGATCGAGCCTTCTAGGATTCTGTGCCTTCCCTCTCTATGATCCCCTAACCACCGCCTGGAGGACCTGGAGAGGTCCCTTCCCTTTCTGTGCTCCCTTCCAAGGGGGTCAGGCTGGAGGACATGGAGGGGGGTTCCCTTCTAGGACTAAGTGCCTCCCATGTCTATGGTCCTCTAATATTCCCTTGGCCAGGGGGTCAGGCTGGATGGCTGGATGACCCAGAGGCTTCCCTTCTGGCTCGACCCTTCCCTCTCTATGGTCCCTGGAAAGGGGGTCAGGCTGGATGACCCGCAGGGCTCCCTTCCCTCTCTATGATCCCCTAACCACCGCCTGGAGGACCTAGAGAGGTCCCCCCCTCTCTATGATCTCTCTATGGTCTCTCTGGTCTTCCCTCTCAATGGTCCCTTGCCAGGGGGTCAGGCTGGATGACCTGGAGGGGTCCCTTCTGGCTCGAGCCTTCCAGGATTCTGAGCTTTCCCTCTCTATGGTCCCCCAATAGCCCTTCCCTTCCCTTCCCTCTCTATGATCCCTGGCAAGGGGGTCAGGCTGGATGACCTGGAGGAGTCCCTTCCAGCTCGAACCTTCTAGGATTCTGTGCCTGCCGTCTCTATGGTCAGGCTGGATGACCAGGAGGGTTCCCTTCTAGCTCGAGCCTTCTAGAATTCTGTGTCTTTCCTCTCTATGGTCCCCTAATAACCGCCTGGAGGACCTGGAGAGGTCCCTCCCCTCTCAATGGTCCCTTGCCAGGGGGTCAGGCTGGATGACCTGGAGGGGTCCCTTCTGGCTCAAGCCTTCTAGGATTCTGTGCCTTCCCTCTCTATGGTCCCTTGCCAGGGGGTCAGGCTGGATGACCTGGAGGGGTCCCTTCTGGCTCAAGCCTTCTAGGATTCTGTGCCTTCCCTCTCTATGGTCCCTTGCCAGGGGGTCAGGCTGGATGACCTGGAGGGGTGCCTTCTGGCCCGACCCTTCTAGGATCCTGTACCTCTATGCTCCCCTCCTCACCCTCGGCCAGGGGGTCAGGCTGGATGACCCGCGGGGCTCCCTTCCCTCTCTATCGTCCCCTAACCACCGCCTGGAGGACCTAGATAGGCCCCTTCGCTCTCTATGATCCCTTGCAAGGGGGTCAGGCTGGATGACATGGAGGGGTCCCTTCCCTCTCTATGATCCCCTAACCACCAGCTGGAGGAACAAGAGAGGTCCCTCCCCTCTCTATGGTCCCTTGCCAGGGGGTCAGGCTGGATGACCTGGGAGGGTTCCCTTCTGGCTCGACCCGTCTAGGAGGAGGGAGGCCCTAGGGAGGCCCCTTCCCTCTCTATGGTCCCATGGAAGGGGGTGAGGCTGGCTGGACCCTTCTAGGATTTTGTGCCTCCCGTGTCTATGGTCCCCTCACAACCCCTTGCAAGGTGGTCATGCTGGATGACCAGGAGGGGCCCCTTCCCTCTCTATGGTCCCTTGCCAGGGGGTCAGGCTGGATGACCTGGAGGGGTCCCCTCTGGCTCGAGCTTTCTAGGATTCTGTGCCTTCTGTCTCTATGATCTCCTAACCACCACCTGGAGGACCTAGAGAGGTCCCTCCCCTCTCTATGGTCTCTCTATGGTCTCCTCATTACCCCCTCATTACCCCTCGACACTCGGGCTTCCCTTCTGGGCCCGACCCTTCTAGGATTCTGTACCTCCCGCCTCTATGCTCCCCTCCTCACCCTCGGCCAGGGGGTCAGGCTGGATGACCTGGAGGGGTCCCTTCTGGCTCGAGCCTTCTAGGATTCTGTGCCTTCCGCCTCTATGGTTGCCACATAACTGGATGACCTGGAGGGGTCCCTTCCCTCTCTATGGTCTCTTGCAAGGGGGTCAGGCTGGATGATCTGGGGGGTTCCCTTCTGGCCCGACCCTTCTAGGATTCTGTACCTCCCGTCTCTATGCTCCCCACCTCACCCTCGGCCAGGGGGTCAGGCTGGATGACCTGGAGGGGTCCCTTCTGGCTCGAGCCTTCTAGGATTCTGTGCCTTCCCTCTCTATGGTCCCCTAACCACCGCCTGGAGGAACTAGAGAGGTCCCTTCCCTCTCTATGGTACCTTGCAAGGGGGTCAGGCTGGATGACCTGGAGGGATCCCTTGTGGCTTGACCATTCTAGGCTTCTCTCCCTCCAGTCTCTATGCTCCCCTCCTAACCCTTTGCCAGGGGGTCAGTCTGGGTGACCTGGAGGGGCCCCTTCCCTCTCTATGATGCCCTTATAACTGTCTGGATGTCCTAGTGAGGCCCCTTCCCTCTCTATGGTCCCATGGAAGGGGGTGAGGCTGGCTGGAGACTTCTAGGATTCCGGGCCTCCCGTCTCTATGCTCCCCTCCTAACCCCTTCCAAGGGGGTCAGACTGGATGACCTGGAGGGGTCCCTTCTGCCTCGAGCCTTCTAGGATTCTGTGTCTTCCGTCTCTATGGTTGCCTCATAACTGGATGACCTGGAGGGGTCCCTTCCCTCTCTATGGTCTCCTCATTACCCCCTCATTACCCCTCGACACTCGGTCTTCCCTTCTGGGCCCGACCCTTCTCGGATTCTGTACCTCCCGCCTCTATGCTCCCCTCCTCACCCTCGGCCAGGGGATCAGGCTGGATGACCTGGAGGGTTCCATTCCCTTTCTATGGTCCCCTACTAACTGCCTGGAGGACCTAGAGTGGCTCTTTCTGGCTCAAGCCTTCTAGGATTCTGTACCTTCCCTCTCTACGGTCTCTTGCAAGGGGTCAGGTTGGAAGACCTGGTGGGGTCCCTTCCCTCTCTATGGTCCCTTGCCAGGGGGTCAGGCTGGATGACCTGGAGGGGTCCCTTCTGGCTCAAGCCTTCTAGGATTCTGTACCTCCCGCCTCTATGCTCCCCTCCTCACCCTCGGCCAGGGGGTCAGGCTGGATGACCTGGAGGGGTCCCTTCCCTTTCTGTGGTCTAACTGCCTGGAGGACCTAGAGTGGCTCTTTCTGGCTCAAGCCTTCTAGGATTCTGTGCCTTCCCTCTCTATGGTCCCTTGCAAGGGGGTCAGGTTGGATGACCTAGCGGGGTCCCTTCCCTCTCTATGATCCCCTAGTAACCGCCTTGGAGGACCTTGAGAGGTCCCTCCCCTCTCTATGGTCTCTCTATGGTCTCATTACCCCCTCATTACCCCTCGACACTCGGTCTTCCCTTCTAGGATTCTGTACCTCCCGCCTCTATGCTCCCCTCCTCACCCTCGGCCAGGGGGTCAGGCTGGATGACCTGGAGGGGTCCCTTCTGGCTCGAGCCTTCTAGGATTCTGTGCCTTCACCCTCTCTATGGTCCCCTAATAACCGCCTGGAGGACCTAGATAGGCCCCATCGCTCTCTATGATCCCTTGCAAGGGGGTCAGGCTGGATGACCTGGCGGGGTACCTTCCCTCTCTATGGTCCCCTACTTATGCCTGGAGGACCTAGAGAGGTCCCTCCCCTCTCTATGGTCTCTCTATGGTCTCCTCATTGCCCCCTCATTACCCCTCGACACTCGGGCTTCCCTTCTGGGATTCTGTACCTCCCGTCTCTATGCTCCCCTCCTCACCCTGGGCCAGGAGGTCAGGCTGGATGACCTGGAAGGGTCCCTTCTGGCTCGAGCCTTCTAGGACTCTGTGCCTTCCCTCTCTATGATCCCCTAACCACCGCCGGGAGGACCTGGAGAGGTCCCTCCCCTCTCTATGATCCCTTGCAAGGGGGTCAGGCTGGATGACCTGGAGGGTTCCCTTCCCTTTCTATGGTCCCCTACTAACTGCCTGGAGGACCTAGAGTGGCTCTTTCTGGCTCAAGCCTTCTAGAATTCTGTGTCTTTCCTCTCTATGGTCCCCTAATAACCGCCTGGAGGACCTGGAGAGGTCCCTCCCCTCTCTATGGTCCCTTGCCAGGGGGTCAGGCTGGATGACCTGGAGGGTTCCCTTCTGGCTCGAGCCTTCTAGAATTCTGTGTCTTTCCTCTCTATGGTCCCCTAATAACCGCCTGGAGGACCTAGATAGGCCCCTTCGCTCTCTATGATTCCTTGCAAGGGGGTCAGGCTGGATGACCCGCAGGGCTCCCTTCCCTCTCTATGATCCCCTAACCGCCGCCTGGAGGACCTGGAGAGGTCCCTTCTCTCTCTATGGTCCCTTGTATGGGGGTCAGACTGGACGACTTGGAGGAGCCCCTTCCCTCTCTATGGTCTCTTGCAAGGGGGTCAGACTGGATGACCTGGAGGGGTCCCTTCTGGCTCAAGCCTTCTGGGATTCTGTACCTCCCGCCTCTATGCTCCCCTCCTCACCCTCGGCCAGGGGGTCAGGCTGGATGACCCGCAGGACTCCCTTCCCTCTCTATGATCCCCTAACCACCGCCTGGAGGACCTAGATAGGCCCCTTCGCTCTCTATGATCCCTTGCAAGGGGGTCAGGCTGGATGACCTGGAGGGGTCCCTTCCCTCTCTATGATCCCCTAACCACCGCCTGGAGGACCTAGAGAGGTCCCTCCCCTCTCTATGGTCTCATTACCCCTCGACACTCGGGCTTCCCTTCTAGGACCCTGTACCTCCCGCCTCTATGCTCCCCCTTACTCACCCTCGGCCAGGGGGGTCAGGCTGGATGACCCGCGGGGCTCCCTTCCCTCTCTATCGTCCCCTCTTCACCCCCCCAAAAAAGCCCTCCGCTTACCGCGCAGCGCCTCCGCCCTCTTTCCCGCCGGCCCGGAAGCGCTTCCTCAGGCCCCGCCCCTTCCGCTTTCTCCCGTCAGGCCGCGCGGCGCCCGCTCTCTCCCCCCCCCGCTCCTTATTAGGCGCGTCTTCCTCCCTGGCCACGCCCTCCCCGTGACGTCACGGCGCACTCCTCCCTCCCACCCTTGTCCTTATAAGGAGCGAAGGGCGGGATCTGCCGGCGAGCTTTCTCTCAAGCCACGCCTCCTCTCTCCTTTTAAGGCGCGAGGGGCGGGGCCTGACTGAGTTTCCCGCCTCGCCGCTCCTTATAAGGCAAAGGGGCGGGGCCTGACTGAGTTTCCCGCCTCGCCGCTCCTTATAAGGCAAAGGGGCGGGCCCTGCCTGCGCTATCCCGCCTCTACGTTCCTTATAAGGCAAAGGGGCGGGGCCTGCCTGCCCTATGCCGCCTCTACGTTCCTTATAAGGCAAAGGGGCGGGGCCTGCCTGCACTATCCCGCCTCTACTTTCCTTATAAGGCAAAGGGGCGGGGCCTGCCTGCACTATCCCGCCTCTACTTTCCTTATAAGGCAAAGGGGCGGGGCCTGCCTGCACTATCCCGCCTCTACTTTCCTTATAAGGCAAAGGGGCGGGGCCTGCCTGCACTATCCCGCCTCTACTTTCCTTATAAGGCAAAGGGGCGGGGCCTGCCTGCACTATCCCGCCTCTACGTTCCTTATAAGGCAAAGGGGCGGGGCCTGAGTTTCCCGCCTCGCCGCTCCTTATTAGGAGTGGTGGGCGGGGCCTGCATGCCCTATCACGCCTCTACGTTCCTTATAAGGCAAAGGGGCGGGGCCTGTCTGAGTTCCCGTTCCTTATAAGGCTTGGTGGGCGGGGCCTGCCTGCCCTAGCCCGCCTGGACGCTCCTTATTAGGAGAAATGGGCGGGGCCTGCCCATTTCTATCTCTATCTATATATATATACACACACACAGTGATGAATTATCCTTTAAAATGAAATAAAATAAAATGAAATAAAATAAAATGAGGAAATGAAATGAAATGAAATAATAAAATAAAATAAAATAAAATAAAATAAAATGAAGAAATGAAATGAAATGAAATAATAAAATGAAATGAAATGAAATAAAATAAAATGAAGAAATGAAATGAAATGAAATAATAAAATGAAATGAAATGAAATAAAATGAAGAAATGAAATGAAATAATAAAATGAAATGAAATAAAATGAAATAAAATAAAATAAAATAAAATAAAATAAAATGAAGAAATGAAATGAAATGAAATGAAATAATAAAATGAAATGAAATAAAATAAAATGAAGAAATGAAATAATGAAATGAAATGAAATGAAATGAGGGTTAGGGTTTGTGTTAGGGTTAGAGGTCAGGCCTTAGGGCTGGGGGTTAGAGGTCAGGCGTTAGGGGTGGGTTGGGGTTAGAGGTAGAGGTAAGGGTCAAGGGTCAAGGGTTAGATGTCAGGCGTTAGGCATTAGGGGTTTGTGTTAAGGTTAGAGGTCAGGCCTTAGGGCTGGGGGTTAGAGGTAGAGGTAAGGGGTTAGAGGTCAGGGGTTAGGGGTTTGTTTTTGGGTTAGAGGTCAGGCATTAGGGGTGGGTTGCGGGTTAGAAGTAGAGGTAAGGGTTAGAGGTCAGGCAATGGAGTTAGGGGTTAGAGGTCAGGGGTTAGAGGTCAGGGGTTAGAGGTCAGGGGTTTGTGTTAGGGTTAGAGGTCAGGCGTTAGGGTTGGGTTGGGGGTTAGAGGTAGAGGTAAGGGGTTAGAGGTCAGGGGTTTATGTTTGGGTTAGAGGTCAGGCCTTAGAGTAGGGTTAGAGGTCAGGGGTTAGAGGTTAGGGGTTTGTGTTAGGGTTAGAGGTCAGGCCTTAGGGTTGGGGGTTAGAGGTCAGGCGTTAGGGGTGGGTTGGGGGTTAGAGGTCAGGGGTTAGGGGTTTGTGTTAGGGTTAGAGGTCAGGCCTTAGAGTAGGGTTAGAGGTCAGGGGTTAGGGTTAGAGGTCAGGCCTTAGAGTAGGGTTAGAGGTCAGGGGTTAGGGGTGGGTTGGGGGTTACGGTTAGAGGTCAGGGGTTAGAGGTCAGGGGGTTGTGTTAGGGTTAGAGGTCAGGCCTTAGAGTAGGGTTAGAGGTCAGGCGTTAGGGGTGGGTTGGGGGTTAGAGGTCAGGGGTTAGGGGGTTGTGTTAGGGTTAGAGGTCAGGCCTTAGAGTAGGGTTAGAGGTCAGGGGTTAGGGGGTTGTGTTAGGGTTAGAGGTCAGGCCTTAGAGTAGGGTTAGAGGTCAGGGGTTAGAGGTTAGGGGTTTGTGTTAGGGTTAGAGGTCAGGGGTTAGGGGTTTGTGTTAGGGTTAGAGGTCAGGCCTTAGGGTTGGGGGTTAGAGGTCAGGGGTTTGTGTTAGGGTTAGAGGTCAGGCCTTAGGACTGGGGGTTAGAGGTTAGGGGTTTGTGTTAGGGTTAGAGGTCAGGGGTTAGGGGTTTGTGTTAGGGTTAGAGGTCAGGCATTAGAGGTTAAGGGTTAGAGGTAAGGGGTTTGTGTTAGGGTTGGGGGTTAGAGATAGAGGTAAGGGTTAGAGGTCAGGCAATGGAGTTAGGGGTTAGAGGTCAGGGGTTTGTGTTAGGGTTAGAGTTCAGGCCTTAGGGCTGGGGGTTAGAGGTCAGGCATTAGGGGTGGGTTGGGGGTTAGAGGTAGAGGTCCGGGGTTAGAGGTCCGGGGTTAGGGGTTTGTGTTAGGGTTAGAGGCCAGGCCTTAGAGTTGGGTTGGGGGTTAGAGATAGAGGTAAGAGTTAGAGGTTAGGGGTTTGTGTGAGGGTTAGAGGTCAGGCCTTAGGACTGGGGGTTAGAGGTAGAGGTAAGGGGTTAGAGGTCAGGGGTTAGGGGTGGGTTGGGGGTTACGGTTAGAGGTCAGGGGTTAGAGGTCAGGGGTTTGTGTTAGGGTTAGAGGTCAGGCCTTAGAGTAGGGTTAGAGGTCAGGGGTTAGGGGTGGGTTGGGGGTTACGGTTAGAGGTCAGGGGTTAGAGGTCAGGGGTTTGTGTTAGGGTTAGAGGTCAGGCCTTAGAGTAGGGTTAGAGGTCAGGCATTAGGGGTGGGTTGGGGGTTAGAGGTCAGGGGTTAGGGGTTAATGTTTGGGTTAGAGGTCAGGCCTTAGAGTAGGGTTAGAGGTCAGGGGTTAGAGGTCAGGGGTTTGTGTTAGGGTTAGAGGTCAGGCCTTAGAGTAGGGTTAGAGGTCAGGGGTTAGGGGTGGGTTGGGGGTTAGAGGTCAGGGGTTAGAGGTCAGGGGTTTGTGTTAGGGTTAGAGGTCAGGCCTTAGAGTAGGGTTAGAGGTCAGGCATTAGGGGTGGGTTGGGGTTAGAGGTCAGGGGTTAGGGGTTAATGTTTGGGTTAGAGGTCAGGCCTTAGAGTAGGGTTAGAGGTCAGGGGTTAGAGGTAGAGGTTAGGGTCAAGGGTTAGAGGTCAGGCCTTAGAGTAGGGTTAGAGGTCAGGGGTTAGGGGTGGGTTGGGGGTTAGAGGTCAGGGTTAGAGGTCAGGGGTTTGTGTTAGGGTTAGAGGTCAGGCCTTAGAGTAGGGTTAGAGGTCAGGCATTAGGGGTGGGTTGGGGGTTAGAGGTCAGGGGTTAGGGGTTAATGTTTGGGTTAGAGGTCAGGCCTTAGAGTAGGGTTAGAGGTCAGGGGTTAGAGGTAGAGGTTAGGGTCAAGGGTTAGAGGTCAGGCCTTAGAGTAGGGTTAGAGGTCAGGGGTTAGAGGTAGAGGTTAGGGTCAAGGGTTAGAGGTCAGGCCTTAGAGTAGGGTTAGAGGTCAGGGGTTAGAGGTAGAGGTTAGGGTCAAGGGTTAGAGGTCAGGCCTTAGAGTAGGGTTAGAGGTTTTTTTAAAAAGATATTTATTAAAGTTATTATTAATTTTTTTATACAAACAGAAAACAAAGAGATTAAAAAGAAACATATAGTTCATAAAACATACTTTTCGATAACGTATTTCTCTGACCTCCTCATCCCTCCCCTTCTTCTAATTCAAATTATTTGTTCAGCAAATCCTTATCTCAAAGCATTACAGCTTATAAAAATACCTTATTTTCTATCCAACATCCTTGGTTATTCTAACCTTCATCTAGGGCAGCTGCCAAGGCTCATCTATGGGTCATCTAGGGGGCTTCTATGGGGCTTTTATGGGTCATCTAGGGGGACTTCTAAGGGTCATCTAGGGGTAATTCTATGGGTCATCTAGGGCAGCTTCCAAGGCTCATCTATGGGTCATCTAGGGGGGGTTCTATGGGGCTTCTAGGGGTCATCTAGGGGGAGTTCTATGGGGCTTCTATGGCTCATCTAGGGGGCCTTCTATGGGTCCTCCAGCAGCACCCCAAAGTCCATCTAGGGCAGCTTCCAAGGCTCATCTAGGGGGCCTTCTATGGGTCATCTAGGGGGGCTTTTATGGGTCATCTAGGGGGGCTTCTAGGGGTCATCTAGGGGGAGTTCTATGGGGCTTCTATGGGTCATCTAGGGGGGCTTTTATGGGTCATCTAGGGGGCCTTCTATGGGTCATCTAGGGGGCCTTCTATGGGTCATCTAGGGCAGCTTCCAAGGCTCATCTATGGGTCATCTAGGGGGCTTTTATGGGTCATCTAGGGGGAGTTCTATGGGTCATCTAGGGGGAGTTCTATGGGGCTTCTATGGCTCATCTAGGGGGAATTCTATGGGTCATCTAGGGCAGCTTCCAAGGCTCATCTATGGGTCATCTAGGGGGGGTTCTATGGGGCTTCTAGGGGTCATCTAGGGGGAGTTCTATGGGGCTTCTAGGGGGAGTTCTATGGGGCTTCTAGGGCTCATCTAGGGGGAGTTCTATGGGGCTTCTAGGGGTCATCTAGGGGGAGTTCTATGGGGCTTTTATGGGTCATCTAGGGGGGCTTCTATGGGTCATCTAGGGGGAGTTCTATGGGGCTTCTATGGCTCATCTAGGGGGGCTTCTATGGGTCATCTAGGGGGAGTTCTATGGGGCTTCTATGGGTCATCTAGGGGGGCTTCTAGGGGTCATCTAGGGGGAGTTCTATGGGGCTTCTAGGGGTCATGTAGGGGGGCTTCTATGGGTCATCTAGGGGGAGTTCTATGGCGCTACTATGGCTCATCTAGGGGGAGTTCTATGGGGCTTCTATGGGTCAACTAGGGGGAGTTCTATGGGGCTACTATGGCTCATCTAGGGGGAGTTCTATGGGGCTTCTATGGGTCATCTAGGGCAATTTCCGAGGCTCATCTATGGGTCATCAAGGGCAGCTTCCAAGGCTCATCTAGGGGGGCTTCTATGGGTCATCTAGGGGGCCTTCTATGGGTCCTCTCAGGTGACTTCGGTGGGTCCTCTAGGGCGACCTCTATGGGTCCTCTAGGGGGCTTTCTATGGGTCCTCCACCAGCACCCCAAGGTCCATCTAGGGCAGCCTCCAAAGCTCATCTAGGGGGGCTTCCTAGGCTTATCTATGGGTACTCCTGCAGGACCCCAAAGTCCATCTAGGGCAGCTTCTCAGGCTCATCTAGGGGGGCTTCTATGGGGCTTCTAGGGCTCATCTAGGGGGAATTCTATGGGTCCTCCAGCAGCACCCCAAAGTCCATCTAGGGCAGCTTCCAAGACTCATCTAGGGGGGCTTCTATGGGTCATCTAACGCGACTTCTATGGGTCATCTAGGGGGAGTTCTACTGGGCTTCTATGGGTCATCTAGGGGGACTTCTATGGGTCATCTAGGGGGAGTTCTACTGGGCTTCTATGGGTCATCTAGGGGGACTTCTATGGGTCATCCAGCAGGACCCATAGGACCATCTAGGGCAGCTTCCAAGGCTCATCTAGGGGGCCTTCTATGGGTCCTCTCAGGTGCCTTCGGTGGGTCCTCTAGGGCGACCTCTATGGGTCCTCTAGGGGGCTTTCTATGGGTCCTCTACCAGCACCCCAAGGTCCATCTAGGGCAGCTTCCAAGGGGCCTTCTATGGGTCATTTTGGGGGAGTTCAATG